>NW_028327187.1:47224924-47375591 GCF_987537825.1 Furipterus horrens
TTGTAGCTTCCCTGGAATTATTTGTAGTTTCCCAGGAGTTCTTTGTAATTCCTCCCCCTGGAGTTCATTGTTGTTTTCTTTGAGTTTGTCAAGTTCATTGAGCTTCCATATAACCATTTTTTTGAATTCCATGTCTGGTTATGTCTGTTCCATCTATTTCTTTTTCTGGGGATTCCTCTTTTCCTTTCATGGGGAGGTTGTTTCTGTGTCTCCCCATATTGGATGTTTCTTGTTTTGTTTTGTTTTTTCTCTTAGATTTGTATGCTTTGATTTCCTGCCTTTGTGGTATGAGATTCTGTATAGGAGACTTGGGGGATTCAGTGGTGCAATCTCTTTGGTCTCCTGAGCCTGATGCTCTTGAGATGCCCTTTATGCCATTTGTTTAAGCTGTCTGGTTGTATTTCAATTACTCTGGTGGAACTTTCCCTCTGGCTAGCTGATTGAGAGTCACTCTGCCCACCTTGTCTTGAGTTATTTTGTGGAGATGCTATTAAAACATAAACACATAACCCAGCCAAGAAACCCACACCCTCCATAATATCCCCAACCCACAATCATACTATCAACAGCAAGTGAGCCAGTATTAATATAAATGTAAAGGGGTTAAGACTATTATACTATAGGAGAAAGAGATAAGAGTTGTTTTAACTGAAAGAGAGATAATTTTTGGGAGGGAAGATGATAGAATAATAATAGTGGCAAGTAGGATCAAGGTTATGTGAGACAGTAAGTAATATTTACATTGTATGTTGAAAACAGGAGGGAAGAATGCAGAATGAAGTGAGAAAGTGGAAGTGTATAGTATTAGGTTTATATAGCAGTTATATGCTATATGTTTAGTGTGAGAGGGAGGATAAACAAAACAGACAAACAAACAAAAATTAAAGAAGAAGAATAGGAGGGAGAGAAGGTAGGAAACAGATTAAAGAAAGAGTTTTTACCCAGTACAAACTTTGGGCGCTGTCTTCTTTTTCTGGATCCACCCCTGGTCAAAATTTCATGGGTTTCATATATTTTCTGGCTGGCTGTCTGTGAGGAGATCTAGCTTGATTCTGGGTTGCTATTCTCTCACTTGTGGGACTGCCACAGCTCTGCTGTGAGTCGCACTTAGTTGCATCCCGTCCCCCCCCCCCAGTTCTGTGGCTCCCTCAGCCTTCCTCAGGCTTGTCTAGCAATGCTGTTCTGCTATAGTGCATGCATGCCTATAGTCCCTGCCCAGCCTCAATTCCTGTCTTTGCTCCTCAAAAAAAGTCTCTCTGTTTCCTCTAAGCTGAAGCTCTGGCCTGTGTCCCTGCCTATATGTCTGCCTGTGCTATTTGCCTGCCTGGGGTCCCTACCAAGTTGCAGTGCACCACAGCTTTCCCATATGGGCCCCTCTTCCTGGCTCAGTTCTGCTTTTTTGTTTGGTTGAGCCTTTGTGCGAGTGCCCAGGGCACAGATTTTTCAGCCCAGGGTTGCCAGCCAAGGGAGTCCCCACTGAGACTCAGTTCATACAGTTTCTCACATTCCAGGCTGTTCACTGTCTTCCCAGCCTCTGGCTGTTTCAACCAAAAGTTCTCCCTGACTCCCTCCAGGACTTTGCTGGTCAGGGTGCCTATGGCAGGCGGAAGTTTCCAAGCAGATCTCTGCTAATGAGCCGGTCAGCAGCTTCCCCTTTTGGGTGTGGTGTGGCAGAGGTGCCAGGCTGAGAGGCGCAGCAACTCCACTTGGAGAGCGCAAGCTGAGCTTTCTACACTCTTTCACACCACTCCCACACTCCCTTCTCTGTTCGCACTATCTGATATCCACACTCACCTACTCCTCTCTGTGTTTTCACTCCAAGTCCTTCTGTGATAGGAGCAAGCAAACAACACTGCTACCTACTCCACCATCATTTTTTCTCCTCTTGGTTTTTCTTTCATTAAACCAATATTGCCATCCATGGGAGTGGAAACCAGGGCATTGATTATTATTTTGTCTTTTACATCATACAATGTAGGAGACCAATCATCTCAGGGATAATCACACAAGGCAATGTAGCCTGGCATGTGCTCATCCATAAAATTAACAAGTGTTACAAGGGAGAATGTCAAATCTGTCTGGAAAATTGGAAAGTGCTGGGATAAACAAAGGCGAACAGGCACCTTTACTGTAGGAGTTTTCATAACCTTTAATGTTCTGATGTATCTTGAGCATCTCAGAGTATTCTAGTAGTAAACCATGTAGTATTCTGCTCTGTTTTGTTTTTACCAAACTTATTTGACCATGGAAGTCTCCCACCAATGTCCCCACAGCATCTCAATACAAGTCTTATAACCAAATAACTTCTTTGTACATTCATATTTCAGCCCCCAAATGTTACAGTTAAAATTTAAAATATATTTTAGCCCATAACATTCTCTCTCTCTCTCTCTCTCTCTCTCTCTCTCTCTCTCTCTCTCTCTCAGCCCTTGTGACACCTGCAGTTGTGGGGCTTCCAAGTGGACTTGGGGGGGACTAATATTTTACCCAAATCAGAAAAGATACATAAGAATGTTGTTAAGACCACATAGTCCCTTGGTACTTGGCATTTTTAGACAAGACAAAATGCAGCTGCTGTATGTGCACTAATAACAATAATTCACATTTAAAGAGTAGTTACAGCTGCAGAAAGCTTTCACATGCACCATGTCATTTCTAAACAATTGAGATAGATATGACCTCCATTTCGCAGATGAAGAACAGCAAGATTATATATATTTTCCAAGGACTCAAAAGCAGGTCTAGACATTTCAAATCCAGTGCTTCTTTTTATACACCAAGGCTGGAGGTAGAAATTTAAGATTCTCTCAGATTTGTAATGACTCAAATTCTTTGGGTACTTGGGGTTTAGTATTCCACTTCCATAGCAGGAGGCAGGGGTGATGAAGGTATTTCTTGATTAATCTCCAAGGATGGAGAGATAAGCAGAGTATCTTTAAAGAGGTTTCCTTCTAGTACAAAAGTTAACCATCTATACTCATCACAAAAAGGTCAGAAACTGTAAATTACAAATTTTTTTTTAAGATACCAGTAAAGAAACACCCATAGCTACATGTCCTGAAAAAACTACAGTCATGTGCCACATAATGATGTTTCAGTCAACAATGGACCACATGTAACAATGGTGGTCTCATAAGATTATAACAGAACTGCAAAATTCTGATTACCTAGTAACATGGTAGCTGCCCTAATGTCCTAACATTGTAGTACAATGCATTACTATTTTGTGCCAGTCGTATCTATTGATAGTAATGCTATAGGTTGGAAATACCTGGGGGTACTCACCTGGGTTCAGGTGAGCTTTCCAGTGACATCTCCCCTTTCTAAACCAATGGTACTGTTGGACCAACTGTTGTGGTTCTTATTACAATTTCAGGGTGCCTTTCAGCAATAACCATTAAAAACCTTTGAAGAAAATAAGTTTATTACTTAGAGGGTCTGGAGTATAAAAGGCACATGGGATGCACACAACAAGGTCTGATGAGGGTAGTGGGAGAAAGGAAGGGACAAAGTAAGGGATAGAGAGAGAGTGAAAGAGAGAGAGAGAATAAATTGAGCTGAAGAAGTGCCAAGGTCTGAGTTCTGCTTTTATTGTGATCAAGAGTGGGAGCCTTGAGTTTCATGGTGGAGGCAGCTGGGCTCTTTATTTAATTGAGTGGCTGGAAATGTGTTTATTTGAGATTGTTGTCTTTGAAGTGACTGTCTTGGGAATCAAAGCGCTTGCATTAGAAAAAGAAAGGCAACTGTCAAAGCTTACACTATAGTTATTCAATTACAATTGTGGTGATGCTCATGTAAAAAAAGAAACTGTGGTGTCCTATAAAAGTATAGCACATACAATTATAATAGTAGGCTATACCATCTAGGTTTGTGTAAATGCACTTTATCATGTTCACACAAAGATGAAATTGCCTAACGCTGCATTTCTTAGATCATATACCCTGTCATTAAGTGGTGCATGACTGTACTATTTACACCAAACATTTTTCTACACATATTAGATTCTAAGATGCACTTTTTATATACCAGTGTTTCTGGAATTGGGCCATGCCTCCCAATGGATGATCACAATTGATGTGGAAGTGCTTTCCTCACAAATATGTCTCGGGTTATCATATAGATGGTGTATCATGTATCATAAGACCATGGCATTTTAGAGTCAGTGAGAAATTTTAATTCTTCCCAATTTAGGTAGATTGCTGTTTTGGAACCTTTTATTATCTCCCCTATTTTGTGGCATCATTACATGTAAATAGAGATATTTCTACAATATATTTAGTGATGCAAACAGTTCATTGACATAATCTTCCACATTAAAAAAAAATAAACACCTATAGCTGGCCATTAAAATTGTTTAAAACTTTTCTCAACTACAAATAGCACTAAGTAACAAATATTAATTGAAAGTTTGAGACCTTACTAGGTGCCAAGCAGAGTACTTGGTGCTAGTTAAAGAGCAATGAACAAAATAGCTATGGAAACAACCCTCTAGTTGTGATAATCTAGTAGTGGCAGCAGGTATTAAACCAGTAAACACATTAATAAAAATATAGAGAGATTTATAAACTCTCAAACATTGTAACGAGTAAGAACAATCTTCCTTTGGATTAGGGAAGCATGGAAAGCTCCTCTAAGGAAGAGGCAATTAAGCTGAGTTCTGAAGGATAAGAAAGAAATATCCAGTGGGAAAAAAAAGGCTGCACCAAAGTAGACTCCCCCAACTAAAGAGTGAAATACCCACTCTATTGTCAACATGGGATAGTCTCCTTTTTCTCTACCAGTCTTCCAGGCAGGGGACTCAATTGTTAAATTAGTATATTAAAAATTATTTGTAAGGCTGAACATTTATTTTTACTTCATATTGTTTCCTCTCTACCAAAATAGCTAATTAATATCAGTGATCTCAGTTTTGACCAGATCGTGTCTACTATGTATAACCATAGCACACATTTAAACAATGGTCCTAAATGTATGTTCCCTCTGGGAACTTCAGAGTATGCTAGCATCACCTGGGAACTTGTTAGAAACAGGAATTCTCTTGTCCTGGCTGGTGTGGCTCAATTGGTTGGGCAGGGTTTCATAAATGGAAAAGTAGCCAGTTCAATTCCTGGTCAGGGCACATTTGTGGATTGTACATTTGGTTCGTGTACAGAAGGGAGCCTATTGATGTTTCTCTTTCACATCAACGTTTCTCTCACTCTCCTTCTCCCTCTCTTCCCTTCTCCCTAAAATCAAAATTAAAATAAATTTTTTTTAAAGAAATAGGCATTCTCAAGCCCCATCAAAACTGACTGAATCAGGAACTCTGTGGGTAGGGCCCAGCAATCTGTGTCTTAACAAGCCCTCCACGTTATTCTGATGTACGATTAAGTTTGAAACCACCTTGAAGAGGATAGTCAATGAATATTTGTAGATGGAAGTCAGTTATCTGATCTAATAGCACCACCAAAGATACAAATCAGACAATATGGTTCTCAGTTGCAACAACAAAAAAGGCTTAAGGAAAAAGTCCATTCATCATTTTGTCCAACAAACTTTTGAGCACCTACTATCCAGCAAACACTGTGCTAGGTACTGAAGAACTAAAAAAGAAGACAAGGGTTCCTTCCTTCACAAAGCTGATTGTCTATTGGAGCAATTCCTGAAAGTGAAATGGATGGCCAAGAAAAGTCCTATCTTGTACTGTTTTTGAACTGTTGGAAAGCAAGAAAAATGGAACAATGACAATATAAATACATTCTGGTCAGAATAAAGGAGACAACAGTGGAAAGAGAGAAGTGGACAGACTTGGTCCATCAAACTTGGTACCACCAAATCTTCTTTACAGACTGTTCCACAACAGATATAGATTCCAGCTTGGAAAGATGCCAGGGTTTACAGAGTTCTCATTACCCATGTTGTTTTGTTACGGCTACATAGGCGAGATTGAACACTCTGAAGCGGTGTATAAAGTTAAGCAAAGGATTTTTAATATTGGCCAGGAGTTGGGCAGACCCTGAGCAGGTCTCTAACATGCTCCAACCTACAATGGAGTCTAAACGCTGGGCTTTTATACTGGTGCAGTCTCTTTGTTTCTTCTTTGGCGGGAAACAGCCTTAGGAAGAGGGGGCTGGGCAGGACTGCAGGAATGTCTTGGCAGTAACAGGAACAGAAATTCGCAAGGCTAAAGGTTATCTTCGACGGCAGCATAGCTCTTCAGCCAGGGACGAACTCCCTGTGAGGCAATTTATTTTCAAAGGGCTAGACATTCTGCAAAGCACAACCTTCACAAATGTTATAAACCAGACACAAGCAAGCAAATGGGAGGTGATAGAGGCTGAAGTCCTTTTAGCTTGTAAATCACTAATTGCTATAACACTCCTTCTTACATTCCTTTTTCCAAGGCCTTTTAGCAAGTCCTTGCTACTTCTTACAAAGAACATTTAAAGCCCTTACATACTTACATATTGAAATTTTTACAGGGACTATTTGGTGCCCCTACATAATCCCCCCTCTAGTCCCTGGACTAAACCTATTAGGGACGTCTAGGGACTATAAGTAGGGTTTTTAAACCCTGGTTTTCAGGAGGGGCTTAGTAGCAAGGATAAGGAGTTGGGTATTTATAATGCTAGCTTTCAGGAGCTGCAAGGAAGAAATTAAGTTTTCAGAAACAAATGATAATGAGTATACAACATCCCAAAACTAAAAGGGACACAGCAAAAGCAGTTTTGAGAGGAAAGTCCATAGCAATACAGGCCTACCCAAAGAGGATAGAAGAACTCCACACAAAAATTTAACCCCACAGCTACAAAAACTAGAAAAACAATAATAAACAAAGCCCAGAGCAAGCAGAAGGAAGGAAATTATTAAGGTTAGAGCAGAATTAAATGACACTGAGACTAAACAAACAACTTAAAAAATTAACAAAAGCAGGGGCTGGTTCTAGGCTTATAAAGAAAAAAAGAATCCAAATAAACAAAATTAGAAACAAAAGAGGAGATATTATGACCGATAACACAGAAATACAAAAAATTGTAAGAAATTACTATAAACAACTATATGGCAAGAAACTTGACAACCTAGATGAAATGGACAAATTTCTAGAAACATATAATTTTCCAAAACAGAATTAAGAAGTAGAAAGTCTTAACAGACCAATAACAAAGAAGGAAATTGAAACAGTAATCAAAAATTTCCCGGCACACAAAAGCCCTGGATGGCTTTACAGGCAAATTTTACAAAATATCTAGGGAAGAACTAACTTCTTCCCTTCTCAAACTATTCCAAAAATTCAAGAAAAGGGAAAAATTCCAAACTTTTTCTATGAAGCCAGTATTACCTTAATTTCAAAACCAGGTCAAGACATAACAAAGAAAGAAAACTACAGGCCAATATCGCTAATGAACATAGATGCTAAAATTCTCAACAAAATATTGGCAAACAGGATCCAGCAATACATCAAAAAGATTATATACTACGATCAAGTGGGATTCATCCCAGGGACACAAGGATGGTTTAATATTCGCAAATCAATAAATATAATACATCACCTAAACAAAATGAATGACGAAAATTACATGATCATATCAATAGATGCAGAAAAAGCACCTGATAAAGTACAACACCCATCTATGACGAAAACCCCCAGAAAAATGGGAATAGAGGGAGCATACCTTAACATAATTAAGGCTATATATGAGAAACCTGAAGCCAACATTCTACTCAATGGACAAAAACTGAAAACATTCCTTCTGAGATTAGGAACAAGATAAGGATGTCTACTTTTTTCCTTTTTTTTTTGAACAGTGTTGGAAGTTCTAACTACAGCAATTAGACAAGAAGAAATTAAAGACATTCAAATTGGTAAGGAAGACAAAACTGTTACCACTTGCAGAAGACACGATAGTATACATAGAAAACCTTACAGACTTTACGAAAAAACTACTTGACCTAATAAATTAATTTGACAAAACAGCAGGGCACAAAGTTAATATTCAGAAATTAAAAGCGTTTCTATATACCAACAAAACATTAGAGATAGAAACCAGAAAAAAATTCCATTTACTATAGCAACAAGAAAAACAACAGTATTCAGGGATAAACTTAACCAAAGAGGCAAAAGACCTGCACTCGGAAAGCTACACAACCCTGAAGAAAGAAATTAAGAAAGACACAAATAAATGGAAGCATACACCACATCCACGGATGGGAAGAATTAACATTTCCAAAATGTCCACATTATTTAAAGCAATTCATAGATTCAATGCAATTTCTATTAAAATACCAGCAACATATCTCACAAACCTAAAGCAAACACTTAAAATTTAATTTAGCAGACATTTGTTAAGCACTTGCTATGTGCCATGCATTGTAGATTCAATGATTAATAAGAAGAGCAAATGGAATGTTAGCAAGATGATGGAAAACAAATTTCCAGACCCTTATGGAAACATTAAATTAACAACTAGGAACTGACTAAAATAAGTTTTAACAGCTTTGAAAACTAGTCAAAGATTAATAGCAATTAAGGAAATGACCAACAAAGAAAGCACTACATTCGAAATGATAGAAAATTTTATGGCACTGTACTTATTTTTGCCTTACCCTTTTTTTTCAATGTAGTGCAGTATACTTGGGAGGAATTAGCCTAATTCCCAGTTTTTTTTCTTTTCTTATAAGGAATGTCTGAAGCCCCTGTATAATTCCCCTCCTTAGACTTAAGACCTTTTATTTTATAAGAGGACAATGGGCGAAGGTCTCGTGCTCTTCTAGCTGCTTCAAGCTGAACATGGTCGTCGTCCTACCTACCCTTGGGTCTAGGAATTTCTAATAAGAGTGGGGGTGGAGGGGAGTGTGGCCCTCCCTTATGGGGAAGGATTTTGCAGAGTCCAGGTCAGTTGGCTGTCCCCGGGCAGCGGCATTCTTGGTTTCCAAGGGCTGGCACTGTTGGACAAATTGACATCCTTGTCATATTCTGGAGGCAACAGATTTGGCAACAGGGTTAAAAGGCATAATTTAACCCACAACCACTAGATGACAAAAGACAGAGATTAATTTTTCAATGTCCCACATTAGGAAAAGAAATGGCTTCTTTGGAGGAAGGTGTGCAGGGCATGTCACACCTGTCCAAAATTCTTTTGCTCACTATACTTAGCTAGGGCTGAGGGAAATATTTTAGGTCTTTCCCCACTCTCAGACCTTTAGGCCCTTTTTGTCCAAGTCATTAGGATAGAAAAGAGAAATAAGTTTTTAAAGTGAAGCTCACAGACTACCCCATACTTTACCAATCCAACCACTTAGTTCAGCCAAACCGTCGAGTCTTAGGAGGAGGCACTGCAGATGGGCTTCTTAAGTGAGGCCTATAAGTACAATTACTCAGGTAATGAGATCATAAGCTTATGCCCTATGAAAACAGAAAGAACACACATGTTAATTCACACAACACAATTCACAAACCAGTCTCCAAATCGGAGAGACTGTCTTATTGGGAAGACATCCAGTTGCAAGGCATTTGACATTCTTCTTGCCTGTAAATAAAGCATCCTTGATAATGTCACAGACTTGGTTTAACTTTCAAATGAAAAACAAACTTTATAGACAGTTAGCTGCACTGAGCATTGCAATTTTCCTTAAGTCATGATTTTTCTCCTTAAGATCACCCTCCTTGTCAGTAAAGGGCTGCATTAAGTCCAGTTTTAATTTAGCCTGTTCATTTGCATAAAAACAACAAGAGCAGTGATTGATCACATATGATCTTTAAGTCTACTATGCTGGAACTTACGCAAGGAACCTTCATGTTGACTTTTAGTTTGCCCATTAGGGCACAGAAGCTGAGCCACACACCTGCCATTCAGCCTTGCCTGTAAACACCTGCTTTTCCCAAGTCCTTTGGATTTTTCATTGTGCCTTGAGGTTCCTTCTAGCCATTTTTCAGGAAAGCAACCTTCGTTCCTTCCCTGGAAAGACTGCCATGACTGCCATGAACCGCACAACCAACCAAGGTGTCAGGCCTTTTTTCTCATGGGCTTTTCTTAGCTTCAAAAGTTAAATCCAGTTCCTTAGGGCTTCCTGGTAACAACCAGAGCCTAAGCATGCCTCTTTCAGGCATATTATTCCAGTCAAAGTCTTGGTTAACAATACCTTTATTAACAACTGGTCTTTTTAGTTTTATGCAAAGAAACCTAATGTCATTACTTACTTCTTTAAATTGCCAAATTCTGGAGGGATCAGGTAGGGAGAAAAATATACAGTGTGAAGGAAAATCCTTGTCCTTCTAATATTTACTAAAACTGCATTTCCATGCCTTATACTTTCTTTTGTTCACTTTCCTACATGTGAAGTTTTCTTTTTTTTCTTTTTAACTCTCTCTGGGAAACCTCAATTTTCCTTTCAGATTATATGGCCAGTACCAATACAGAGAATTCCAGACCTTCCATAGGTCCCCAATGGCTAAATGCCAATACAGAGGTACAGTAACCATACAATTAGACCACAAGTAGTTGAGGTTTCCTTTCCCCAGGTTTAAAACTTTCACAACCTTTCTATATGTTTACCCATTCAGATTTAACCATAATCCATTTCCAATTCTTGTTCTTTTCCACACTGTAAAGTACTCTACTCAAACTCAGTATTTAGCAGCTAAAATTTCCCTAGATTTATAGATATTCTGCAGTTTTCTGAAGCTTCCTGCTTCTTCTTCTTCTTCTTTTCTAACATACACTTTTGAGCTTTCCTGAGAAGTTTTTCAATTGTTTTATTTGGCCTATTACTATTCTATTTAGGATTTTATTGGGAACCTTTTGTTTGGCCAGGACAATTCCCTGACCAGGAGGATGCTTGCATTTTTTTAATATTCTTATAGCAGCCCACCTGATTATTCCTCTTTCTTTCCTATTGAAGAGGATGTCTAGAATGGACATTAGTTTTATTCATGTGTAACAACACTTTTCCTTAAGATACAGGCACATTCCCCCTGCTGAAGCAGTGAGGAGATTGAAGGCTCTTTAGTTACAGCTTTAGAGGTGTTGCTGATTGGCACCCAAGCAGCTTGCACCAGTTTGAAGAGCGGCCTGAGTTTTAAAAGTGTCACACTTTTTTTTTTTTTTTTTCCCTCCATGTTGGAGAGACAGACATTCTGCTGTTTCTGTAACCTGTAGCAAGGGGATTAGACGGCTGCTTCGCTAGCAAATTTAACATTGTCCCTCCTTGCAGCTCCAGCAGGGAGTATTCAGATGCAAACTGAATTGCTAGAAGTTACCTGGGGTGGAAAGAAATGCTGCAAGCAAGTTCTCTGGGGAAATTTTTAAGGAGCCTCATCCCTCTGGCCAGGGCTACAAGGCAGCGGGAGACAGCACAGAGGGTCCTAGGCTTATTTTTTTTGGGGGGGGGGGGACACTGCCCATATTGATAGCCTTGGTTTTCATGTTCCCCACCCCCCTCTCCTGCGCCTGCAGCTGTTTGAGAGATAGCAATTTGATCTGGGAACCAGGGGCCTTCCCAGATTACAGAATATGTGAAACTAACCCACGTTTGTTTGGCCTTCACTAGCCATCTGCAAGATAATACCTTTTTTTTCTTCTTAAAAAAACACTTTTCCCTTAGAAGTGCAGAGCAGGAGCCACTCTTTCAAGGCACAGCTCCCTCCTGCCTTGCTACTTCCCCCAATAACCCTCTCCTTTCTGCTTGTTGCATTTTTGCTTCCCGAGAGACACCATTTTACACTTATAATATTTAGATTTAAAGTACTCCCAAGGGGGGGGTGGGGCTATCCGACCCCAAAAGCAGGCCACTCTGACCTACAGAATGTTTCCAGGGTGCCAGAGTTTATGAAGGGATTTTGTCCCCGGAACTTGGGGAAATTCTGGAGCACACAGTCAAGAACTGTGGGTGCAGCCTTAGACTGGCGTCCCCTTATGTTGGCTAAGGTGACTGCTACAAACATGCACTTAATTTGGATTACAATTAGGAGCTGGAACACAAGGCACAGGAGCAATTCCCCCCTCACGGCGCAGACAAACACGGGCTGGGAGCTCCCAAAGGAAGCCAAACAAATGCCCGCTTGGCCTCTCCTCCTGCAAGGCTAGAGCCCACTCAGACTCCATAGACCGAAGTTTGTGGAGGCACACAAAAAGGAGGAAATAACTTTTTTTTACTTTAACCTTAACATTCACTCACACATTCACTCAGAGGTTAAACAATCCCACCCAAACCCCGCCTAGGCTTCTGAGATTAGATGAACAGCATCGGCTACAGGCAGCAGAACCCCAAAACCAAAAGAGCTCTATACAATCCAAATGAAGCTAGCCAAGCCGGCTTCAACAAATTCCCTGTTCGGGAATATGTACCTCTGCGTCCAGAGGACAAAAGAGACCAAGTCTCAGTGGCAGTGGCCCAAGTCCGCTGCCCAAATGGGTTGCCACTCACCTGTCGCCGAGGCTGTCCTCTGTCCTTTGCTTACTCTAGACTGGGCCGTCAGGGCTTCTAGCAGCTCCCAAGTGTCTCCTGAAGGCGCAGGGAATTGCTCCCAATCAGAGCTTGCGGCCGCTGTCCTGCCACATGTCAGCTAGACACACGGGACCGCACGAAGCCCCGGGGGCTCACCGAAGGCGGCACCGCTTTACAGAGGCATCTCGCTGGGGCCTCCAAAATGTTATGGCTACATAGGCGAGATTGAACACTCTGAAGCGGTGTATAAAGTTAAGCAAAGGATTTTTAATATTGGCCAGGAGTTGGGCAGACCCTGAGCAGGTCTCTAACATGCTCCAACCTACAATGGAGTCTAAACGCTGGGCTTTTATACTGGTGCAGTCTCTTTGTTTCTTCTTTGGCGGGAAACAGCCTTAGGAAGAGGGGGCTGGGCAGGACTGCAGGAATGTCTTGGCAGTAACAGGAACAGAAATTCGCAAGGCTAAAGGTTATCTTCGACGGCAGCATAGCTCTTCAGCCAGGGACGAACTCCCTGTGAGGCAATTTATTTTCAAAGGGCTAGACATTCTGCAAAGCACAACCTTCACAAATGTTATAAACCAGACACAAGCAAGCAAATGGGAGGTGATAGAGGCTGAAGTCCTTTTAGCTTGTAAATCACTAATTGCTATAACACTCCTTCTTACATTCCTTTTTCCAAGGCCTTTTAGCAAGTCCTTGCTACTTCTTACAAAGAACATTTAAAGCCCTTACATACTTACATATTGAAATTTTTACAGGGACTATTTGGTGCCCCTACAGTTTCTCCAAACTGCATGCATCTTTTCCCTTTTCTAGGAAGTTGAAGCACGACTTCCTTCCATGCTGAAACGTGTCCCAAGGATTTGTAGTTCTATGTTAATGTGATACAGAAAATAGAGTCACCTTGACTTTGTGTTTATCTGGCTTATGTAAGCTCTAACCTTTTACTTCAGTACAACAGAAATGCCAGATTCATTTTTTTCTAGTTATGTAAACAAACATTCTGATTCTAAGTAATATATTGGGGACCCTGGTGACTGTGACAGTATGACAACCTGCAGGGGTCCAAGCCCTGGTATGGAGGAAAACACTAGGCTGTGGCTCAGCCCCTCTTCCCAGGAGAATTGCTCATTGTCCTGAACTTTGGAAAGATACCCAAAACTTTCCCTTCCATTGGCTGTAAGCCACTTAAGCCATCCAGAGAAGGGATCTGATGAGCTCACCATCTCACCAAGTTCCACAGCCTTGAACCAACTTTTAAAAAATCCTCTTTTCTAATCCAGAAAGAGAGAAACAGAGGGAAAGAATTAGGCTACTACTGGTTTTTTCTTCCTCCCCCAGAGCAGGGTTTCTCAACTTTGGCACTCATGATGTTTTAGGCCAGATATTTATTTGTTGTGGTTCTGTCCTGTGCATTGTAAGATATTTAGCAGCACAACTGGCCTCTACTAAGATATCAGTAGACCCCACTCAAAAAGTATTGTGACAACCAATAAGATATCAAAAATGTTCTCTGGGGAAGGGGGTCAAAATCACCTCCAGTTGAGAACCACTGCCCTAGAGGTAAGGAAAGTTTAGAGATCTTGGCCATTAACTCTTGTGGAAACCTCACAGGCTATATTTTCCAAGACTGCTGGATTGATTTAGTCTAAATACAGAGGACATAACTCAAGGGTTCATGTGAATAATTTGACTATTAAACTCCCTCCCACTTATAATATTCTTTTAACTGCTCTACTGACTGCCCCTGGCTGGTTTGGCTCAGTGGATTGAGCGTCGGCCTGCGAGCCAAGTGTCGCTGGTTCGATCTTCCAGTCAGGGCACATCAGAGAAGGAAAACTCTGACCCCAAAAAACCTCCGCTGCCTTGCGGCATACCTCTTCAGGGGAAAGGCTAAGGGAGTAAACCCCGACAGAAAATCCGGAGCCGGAGTCCCTAAGGCGGTTTGACGTTGTAGTCAACACCGGCAACTCCTGCGGCGCACCTGAAGCCAAGCTGTATTGACTCCGTCTTTCCCTTGGATCCTTCAGCTGCGAAGAGAGGGGGCGTCTGCTGCATGGGCAACAGCAGACCCTCCATATCACCCTGCCCAGGCTCTGTAGCTTCAGCTTCACTGGAGAGGACACTCCAGCGTCATCACAAGATGTCGATACAACACGGGAGGAGACAGATACCGTGTCACTCCCGAGTTGGACTGCACAGCCATTCTTGGCGGTGCAGATAGACTCTTAAGAAGCTACACCATCGTCTCTCGAGACGGACGGCTGCCGACTGCCGACTGCCGACTGCCGACGACTCTACTGACTGTAAACAGCCCAACATTATTGGAGCAATATTTTCCAGAAACCAGTAATAGGAAGACTAAAATCAAGTTATGACTATTTCCTACAAATGAATGGTTCTTTATACTTTTAATCTTTCATTTTATTTGACTTCAGTTTAGTACTCATTGGTTATTTTCTGTGTACTAAAAACTTTTCATATTTATACCACCCATATTATTTTCCTGTGGCTGCCATAACAGATTTTCATATACTTGGTGGTTTAAAACAACAGAAATCTATTCTCACAGTTTGGAAGACCAGAGGTCTTAAATCAGCATAATTGGGCCAAAATTAAGGTATTGACAGGGCCACACTACCTCCAGAGCATCCAACGGAGGATTTTGTGTTCCTTGACTCTTCCAGCCTCTGGTGGCTGCTATAATTCCTTAATTTGTGAACACATCACACCAATCTCTGCCTGCAGGGTCACATTGTCTCCTCCTCTTTTGTGTTATCAAATCTCTTTATAAGGACACATGTGGTTGTATTTAGAGTCTACCAAATAATTGAGGATAATTTCCCCATCTTAAAATCCTTAGTTTATTCAGATCTTCAAAGGCTCTCTTTTTTTTTAACATTACAGTTTTCAGAGATTAAGACATGGGGTTTTTCTGGTGGTGGTAGGGGTGGCTATTATCAGCCTACCACACCATGCTTCTGAAACAGGTAAAATGCAAAGGTTATTTTTTCATTCTATATATGAGGGAATACTGGTATAAAAATGTAAATAATTTATGAGGTTGCATAATGAGAAAATGGCAGAGATGAGGCAAGAATCTAGGGCTCTTTATGACCCTTTAATTAACTATGGCCCAGAAGGGTAGATACCTGTTTCACCTTCTTGCAGAAAACATAGTTAAAGACACTGTGAAGTTTGTATAATCATGAGGATTAGGAAGTGGAGTTTCTTGGCTAGGGAAGATTCTGGAAAACCTTATATCATGCCAAGGGCCTTAGAGGGTAAATAACTGCATAGAATCTCCCAAGATATTGCAATAATAACACAGAAAATAAAAGAAGGTTTAACTTGGTATTAGAAGGAGGCAGGTAAGCCTTTTAATATTCACTGAGTGAATGACAGTATTCTGTTTCATCTGCTCTTCAGCACTGTACATTGGCAACATTGAGTAGGAATATGTTATGTACAATTTGACAAAACTGTTTCACACAGCAGTTTCCAGTAGGATTCTCAAAACATATCTGTATGTAAGGGCAATCATTATCACCATTTCATTTTCTAGATATGGAAACTGAAGTTCAGAAAGTCAAATGACTTTCCCAAGCTGGAATAAAGTCCAAAATTTCTGCTTCTTATTAAAATTGTGTCTTCTAAATATCATGTTCCATTGAAGAATGACATATACAGAGCCCGGAGCTGCAGGGGCAATGAGGGCCATGCCCACTAGCATGTGCTCAGGCGCATGGAGCCTGGAGTGGTGGGTGCTGGTAGCAGCAGCCTCTTGCCTCGGAAGCTAATTTACTCTCAGTCAGCTCTATGAAAATTTTCTTGGTTGGGACACAAAAATAGAAAGGAAACAGAGAATTTCTGGCCAAGATGGAGGCCTAGACTGACATGCTCTGTCTCCCTCCACAACTAAGAAGGACTACAACTACCACAAAACCAGAAATAACCAGAAGTTCCAGAAAATAAAGCTACATGGAAGTCCAATGTATAAAGTTATAAACATGTGGTGCTCATCTGGATGGGTAGAAGGGGTGAAGCCGGGGCAGAAATGTCAAGCTGTGCTGGCAGCAGCAGCTGCGGTGATGGCAGCGGGACAGTAGTAAACAAAGACACCTGTACTTAAGGGGAGGCAAGAAGCACCTAGGGAGCACCCGCAGCTGCAGACCAAACCTGTCAGCTCGCAAGTCCAATGCCAGGGAAGGCAGACCCCCATTGTCTCAGACTGTGAGGGCCAGAGGTGGTGGGGATGGAGTAAGAGGCTCCTGTGGAGAGTTAATGGCAGGAATCTATCCTGGACAACTGCCCCCACACAGAACACCACAGTGTGGTGAGAAGGGTCACCTGGTAGTGACGAGTGCACAGGGCTCCCCCCTCTATAGTGTAGGAGGTGGGACAGCCCCATCCAGGAAGCAAAGGTAGACACAAAAGTGTCAGGGTGGCACAGATCATGATAAAGATCCCAATCACACAACTGACCAGACAGCAAGTGTTTAATCTAAAAGATCAACAGATAGGGAATCTTTCTGAGGCACAGTTCAGAGCTTTGGTTATACGAATGCTTACAAACCTAACAGCAAATCTTAAACAAGACGAGAAAGGAATGAAGGCTAGTCCTGCTGAAATGAATGAAAACACATATGAAACTAGTGGTGAGGGAAGGAAAACAAGGGATCAAATCAACAAATTGGAACATAGGAAAGGAAAAAACAGTCAACCAGTGCAGAAAGAGGAAATGAAAAGTAAGGCAAGTGAGGAGAGGCTCAGAAACCTATATTGGACAGCTATAAGCAGACCAACATCTGAATCATAGGCTTGCCAGAAGGTGAAGACGAAGAAATAGAAATTAAACAATTATGTGAAAAAATAATGAAGCAGAACTTCCTTAAGTTGAGGAAGAAAATAGACTTACAGGTCCAGGAAGCACATAGAATTCCAAAAACATTGGATCCAGGGAGAACCAAACCAAGACACATTATAATCAATATGTCAAAAATTAAGGATAGAGAATCTTAAAAGCAGCAAGAGGAAAACAGCAAATAACATACAAGGAGGCTCTGATAAGGCCATCAACAAATTTCTCAACAGGAACATGACAAGCCAGAAGGGAATGGCAAAAAAAATATTTCAAGTAATGAAAAACAAAGGCCTACAACCAACACTACTCTAGCCAGCAAGACTCTCCCTCAAAATAAAAAGTGAAATAAGGAGTTTCCCAAACAAAGGAAGAATAAAAGAATACATCTCCACCAAACCAGCATTGTAAGACATGCTAAAGGGAATCCTTTAAGAAAAAGAAGAAAAATAGAGAGGTAGAAACAGAGGTCAAAGGGAAATGAATAAATACCTGTCAATAATAACATTAAATGTAAGTGGATTATATGCCCCAATAAAAAGACACAGGGTAGCAGACTGGATAAAAAAGTATGACCTACATATATGCTATCTACAAGAGAAACACCTCAAAACAAAAGATTTAAACAGACTGAAAGCGAAGGGATGGGGAAAAAAAAAATTCCAGGCAAATGGACATGAAAAAAAAGCTAGGGTAGCAATACTTATGTCAGACAAAACAGATGTTTCAGCAAAGGCTATAAAAAGAGACAAAGAAGGGCATTTCATAATACTTAAGGGAAAAATCCATCAAGAAGATATAACCCTGGTAAACATATATGCACCCAACATAGGAGCACCCAAATGTATAAGAAAATACTAGAGAACTACAAGAAGAATATCAACAGCAACACACACTCATAGTAGTGGACTTTAACACCCCAATATCAATGATAGACAGATCTTCAAAGCAAGGAAACACCAAGGATATTGAGGCCTTGAACAACACACTAGATCAAATGGACTTAAGTGATATATATAGAAATTTTCACCCTAAAGAAGCAAAACATAATTTTTTTCAAATACACGAGACATTTTCAAAGATAGGCCACATGGTAGGACACAAAATGAGCCTCAACAAATTCAAGAAAACTGAAATTATATCAAGCACCTTTTCAGATCACAATGCCTTGAAAATAGAAACCACCCTCAAGGAAAAAACTCAAAAACATTCAAACTCATGGAGAATTAATAACACGATGTTAAATAATCATGGGTTAACAACGACACCAAAGAAGAAATCAAAGTTTCTGGAAACTAATGATAATTAACAAACCACAACCAAAAACCTATGAGACACAGCAAAAGCAGTCCTGAGAGGGAAGTTCATAGCAATATGGGCTTACCTGAAAAGGTTAGAAGCATCCCAAATAAAAAATCTAACCATACAGCCACAAGAACTAGGATAACAAGAACAAACAAAGCCCGGGGTGACTGGAAGGAAGGAAATCATCGAGATCAGAGTAGAATTAAATGACATATAGAGACTAAACAAACAATTTGGAAGTTCAACAAAAGTATGAGCTGGTTCTTTGAAAAGATAAACAAAATCGACAATCCTTTAGCCAGGTTCATCAAGAAAAAAAGAGAGAAGACCCAAATAAACAAAATCAGAAATAAAAAAGGAGAAATCATGACTGATATCACAGAAATACAAAAGATTGTAAGAAATTACTAAAAACAACTGTATGGCAAGAAACTTGATGACCTATATGAAATAGACAAATTTCTAGAAACATATTCTAAAACTGAATCAAGAAGAAGTAGAAAGCCTGAACAGATTGATAGCAAAGAGTTAAATTAACTGTAATCAAAAAATGCCTAGCACAGAAAATTCCTGGACCGTATGGCTTCACAGGCGAATTTTACAAAACATTTAGAGAAGTAATAATGCCTGCTTTTCTCAAACTCTTCCAAAAAATCCAAGAAGAGGGAAAACTCCCAAACCCTTTCTATGAAGCCAGTATTACTCTAAGTCCAAAACAAGGTTAAGACACAAAAAAGAAAAAAAAAACTACAGGCCAGTATTGATGATGAACATATATGCTAGAATTCTCAACAAAATATTGGCAAACAGGATCTGGTAACACATTAAAAATATCATATACCACAATCAAGTGGGATTCATCCCAGAAATGCAAGTATGGTTTCATATTCAGAAATAAATAAATATATTACATCACATAAAAAAAATGAAAGAAAAAATTACATGATTATATCCATAGATGCAGAAAAAACATTTGATAAAGTACAACACCCATTTATGATAAAAACTCTCAGCAAATGGGAATAGAGGGAGCATACCTCAACATAATAAAGGCTATATATGAGAAACCTGAAGCCAACATCATACTCAATGGACAAAAACTGAAATCATTTCCCCTGAGATCAGGAACAAGACAAGGATTTCCACTCTCTCCACTCCTATTCAACATAGTGCTGGAAGTTCTAGCCACAGCAATCAGAAAAGAAAAAAGATGTAAAAGGCATCCAAATTGGAAAACAGGAAGTAAAGCTGTTATTATTTTCAGATGACGTGATAGTGTACATAAAAAACCCTATAGACTCCACTTATAAACTACTTAACATAATAAGTGAATTTGGCAAAATAGCAAGATACAAAGTCAATATTCAGAAATTGAAGGCATTTCTGTACACCAACAATAAAGTGTCAGAGATAGAAACTGAAAAAAATATCCCAGTTACTATAGTAACAAGAGAAATAAAGTACTTAGGAAAAACTTAACCAAAGAAATAAAAGACCTGTTCTCAGAAAACTACATATCTCTGAAGAAAGAAATTAAGGAAGATACAAATAAATGGAAGCAAATACCATGTTCTCGGATGGGAAGAATCAACATCATTAAAATGTCTATACTACCCAAAGCAATTTACAGATTCAACACAATCTCTATTAAAATACCAGTGACATATTTCACAGACCTAGAACAAATACTTCAAATATTTATATGGAACAACAAAAAAAAAAAAAACTGAAACAGCCACAGTAATCTTGAAACAGAAGAACACAGTAGGAGGCATCACAGTACCTGACATCAAAACTACACTACAAAGCCACTGTGATGAAGACAGCCCCATACTGACATAAGAACAGACATACAGATCAATGGAACAGAATAGAGAGCCCAGAAATAAACCCAGGTCTATATGGTCAACTAATATTTGACAAAGGGGGAAGGAGCATAAAATGGAGTGAGAAGGCCCTCTTCAACAAATGGTGCTGGGAGAACTGGACAGAGATATGCAAAAAAAAAAAAAAAAGAAACTAGACCACCAACTTATACCACACACCAAAATGAACTCAAGATGGATCAAAGACTTAAATGTAAGCTGTGACACCATAAAAGTCCTAGAGGAAAAAATAGGCAGGAAAATTTCAGATATCCCACGTAGCAACATTTTCACTGATATATCTCCTAAGGCAAGGGAAATAAAGGAAAGAATAAACAAATGGGACGTCATCAAACTAAAGAGTATCTTCTCAGCAAAAGAACACATCAGCAAGATGAAAAGGGAACCAACCATATGGGAAAATATATTTGCCAATGATACCTCAGAAAAGGGACTGATCTCTGAAATATATAAAGAACTTACACATCTCAATACCAAAAACACAAACAGCCAGCCCAATTAAAAAATAGGCAAGGGACGTGAACAAACACTTCTCAAAGGAGGATACACAGAGGGTACATAGACATATGAAAGTATGCTCAACATCACTAGCCATCAGAGAGATGCAAATAAAAATAATAATGAGATGCCACTTTACACCTGTCAGAATGGCCATCATCAACAAATCAACAAACAACAAGTGCGGGCAAGAATGTGGAGAAATGGGAACCCTACTGCACTGTTGGTGGGAATGCAGACTGGTACAGCAACTATGGAAAACAGTATGGAATTACCTTGAAAAACTAAAAATGAAACTGTCTTTTGAACCAGCGATTCCACTGCTAGGACTATACCTGAAGAATCCTGAAACCCCAATTCAAAAGAACTTATGCACCCCTATGTTCATAGCAGCACTGTTTACAATAGTTAAGTGCTGGAAACAGCATAAGAGCCCATCTGTAGATGAATGGATTAAAAAACGGTGGTACATTTACAAAATGGAATACTATGCAGCAAAAAGAAAGAAGGAATTCCTATCATCTGCGACAACATGGTTGGAACTAGAGAGAATTATGCTTAGTGAAATAAGCCAGGCAATGAAAGAAAATTACCATATGATATCACCTAATACAGGAGACTAGTGAACAACACAAACAAATGAACAAAATTGAACAAGGAACATAAAAACTGTTATCAGGGTCAGGGGGAGAGAAGGGATAAATAGAGGAAGGGTCTAGTAAAGGAATTTGTGTAAATAGCCCATGGACATGGACAACAGGGTGGGAATGACTGTGGGAAAAAGGGTGGGTTGGGTCAGGGGGTAAAATGGGAGAAAAAATGAGACAACAGTAATAGAAAAATTAAATTAAATTAAATTTAAAAAAATGTTATTAGAGGCCCAGGTTCTTAATTACTGCTTTGGAAAAAAAAAAAAAAAGGACACATTATAATCAAAATGTCAAAAATTAAGGATAAAGAGAGAATCTTAAAAGCAACAGAGAGAAGAAGAGAAATACGTACAAAGGGGTCCCAATAAGACTATCAGCTGATTTCTCAAAGAAACTGCAGGCAAGAAGGGACTGACAAGAAATATTCAAAGTACTGAAAAGCAAAAACCTACTACCACAATTACTCTATCCAGCGAAGCTGTCATTCAGAATAGAAGGGCAGACAAAGTGCTTCCAGGACAAAGTAAAACTGTAGGAGTTCATCTGATCCAAACCACTGTTATATTAAATGTTAAAGAGACTTGTTTAGGAGAAAGAGGATCAAAACTATGAATGTTAAAATGAAAACTGTATCACAGCAACCAACGACAGAAATTAGGGAATTGAAACAAAGGCAAACTAAGTAGGAAACAAGATCTGGAAAATAATTATAGGTATTGGGAACATATTGGGGTGAGGTCAGGAGCGAGGGGAGAGGGGGGAAAGGGATGATGATGGTACAGGAATTAAGAAGCACAGTAGGAGGGAGTAGAATAGATAGGAAGATGTTGAAAAGAACTATAAGCACAACCAATGGGCATGGACTAAGGGGCAGGTACAACTGGAGGGCCGGAGTCACTGGGTGGAGGAGAACAAAGGGAAAAGAAATTGGGACAACTGTAACAGCATAATCAATAAAGCATATTAAAAAATAGAATGACATATACAAAATTCTCAAAAGGTTATGACCCACAGCTGTCAAGATGTCAGTATAAATGGCAAACGTCACTTTACACCTTTAGTTATGTAGTTCAACCCTCAAGAGACTCAAAAACCCCTCAGGCACTTTTCATGTAATTCAGGTACATGAACAACAGGTAGCAGTAAGTTCCTTGGGTAAGCAGTTCAATTGATCAATTTTAAACTGTGTACTTACATTAGACAACAAAAATTGTGGCTGTCCAAAATTTTACATTTTATAAAGAATATTACACTTGACTACCTTATTTTATTTAATATGTTCATATGTGCTTAAAGATCAGGCACATAACATCATATAAAGAAAAAATTTTTTAAATATATAATTTAACATCTTTCAAAGTAATCCCTTAATCAACTATTGTTGAACTAAAGCTCAGTCTCATTCTCAGACTTTAATTAGAATGCTCCGTTTTACTTTAAATATTTATTTTTAAATCAGATTCCTTCCTGGCTAGTACATGGCCTCAAAATTCCTGTTTGCCTTACCAACAAAAGAGCCATGGGCTCTTTTTATCGGGTGGAAAAACTTATTCATTATCAGTTTTTCTCTAAGATATCGAGGAAGGACTTCTAGAATGAGAAACGTGTAGGCAAGACATTTCTCCTTTTGAGTTTTCTACCTCTATCTTTTCTATCTCTTCTCAGCAAAGAAACTATCAAACAGCAAATATGTTATTTCTGAAAGCACATAACTTCATAGCTTTTCTTGCTATAAGAATGCAGTAAATTTTCATTCAAGTCCTAAAAAGATAGTCTTAGCTCATTAGGTCTGCTATAACAAAATACTATAGATGGGTGGCTTATAAACAATAAACATTTATTTATCACAATTTTGAAAACTGGGAAGTATAAAATCAAGGCACTGGCAGATTCATTGTTTGGCAAAGACCCACTTCCTGGTTCATAGACATTCATTTTACACTGTGTCCTCACATAGCAGAAGGGGCTCTATGGTGTCTCTTTTATAAGAGCAGTAACCCCATTGATAAAGGCTTTACTGTCATGACCTAAGGGCCTCCCAAAGGCCCCACCTCTGAATACTGTCACAGTAAGCATTAGGTTTCAACATATGAATATTGGGAGGACACAAATATTCTGTCTATAGCAGATAGCAACAGCCTTCCTCCTAAAAGATATTTCCAAAGGTAGCTGCTGGCTGTGTATAACTTGAAATTTATAGATAATGAGCTTCTTTAGCAAATCTATAACTACCTGCAATATCCACATAGTATTTTCTGCCACATATGGGTTCCTTCTTTTCCAAGATAAGTGATAATAACCCACGCTCACACCAAAACAACAAATCGGAGAACTCACATATTTAAGCACTTTTATATGGAGATGTACAATGGTTACATCACAGGTACACTGATATATTGTAGTAAACAATGTCCAGGTAGTCATCAGCCTGAAAGATAAAACTGTGTAGGCTTGGCACTCTGCTAGGAACTGTGAGAACTCAGGAAAAATTTAAGCCATAGCTTCTGTCTCAAGAGATTTACAATCCAATGAGAAGATGAGAGTCTTAAATGAGGTATCTCTATAATATAGATATGACATATACATAACTACCTATTCTAAACAGTGATTGTAGATAGCATCAAATATAGTGGATTATACTATACAAGGAGGTTTCATGGAGGAAAACTCAAAGGATGGGTAGATTTTACATGAATACATACAAGAGGAAAAATGGTTCAGTTTGGGGAATAGAGCTCACAAAGGCAGAGACAATAAATCTGGTAGGATTGCATGTCAGAATAGGGACATGCCTGGATGGAGTAGAAATTAGGATGGAGAAATAAAGTGAAGTTATATAATGTATGGTTCTAAAGGCAGAGAGCTTGAAAAATATGATCAACCTTTAATACTTTTGATCTCTCTGAGTATTAAGTAAAACTGGTTTCTAGCAGTAAGAATATGTAGGTCAGGGAAGTTCTGTGCTTAGAATTAGTGATAGAGGAGAAAGCCAGGTGTGGGGAACTGAAGAGGGACACTCCATGAGAGGAGGAGAAAAAAAGAGTAACCATGACCTTGAGAACTAAACCAAGGAGAAGGAGCAGAAAGCCATCAGCAGTAATAGAAACCCAAGAAAAACTAAAGAAGAGTGATGATTTCCGTTTTCTATGATTAGTCATTGAGGATGATAGATACATGCTGAGGAAAGACAACTGAGGATGTGGTCTCAGATGAAGAAAAAGAGTTAAATAAAAAACATTCTTGCCTTTTGGAGCAACTGAGCACAGCCCATCAATAACATCAGAGTCTCCAGGTTCAGTGTGGCAACTTACATCTTTCCTCCAAATGTTCAGTGCTATTTATCTTCCTTCCCCACAGCTACTGCATTTAATGGCTGTCACATCTCTTGGGAAACTTGATTGCAAAATTCTGTTTTCATGGGCACCAGTAAGAAAGTTTATAACAAGGTTCTTGCAAAAGACAATTTTCAGATAAGACATGCATAGGTCATATCTGCAGTGAAAATCTGTCAGCCTCACCATAGAGTGTACATAGAGAATTATTTTCTAAACCTGAAAACTAGCTTCCCCATGTTCCTTCTCCTGAGTGGATTGAGGGTGCAAATTAAACTTGATTTATTTGATTTGCATTTGAGAAATCACCCTCACTGTTCACAAAATAACGGGTAAAATAAAAATATTTTCCAAATTGACCAGCTTGCCTAAGACCATTGATAATGAGTCAAGCTATAAAATATCTTTCTGCAATAAGGGGAGCAATGTCCATAAAACATGTTGATTTATTTCCCACTACAGAGGTATATCCAACATACTTGTAAAAAATGGATCAGACATTTCTGTTATTTTCAAGGCGCTGTTTGAGAAACTGGCAAAGAAAACCTCAGCAACATATCTTGTATCCACTTTCCCAGTTGATGTGGTTGATTATAAAAGAAAAATCAAAGAGACAGGATCTTCAAGGTCACAAAAAAGGCTGCTCCACCCCTTACTCTTAGGGTTGTCGGTAGAATATAGGTGGATAGTTTGAGTGCCAGGGTTCAAATTCCAGGTCTGCCACTTATTAGCTCCATGACCTTAAGTAAGTTATATCAGCTGTCTGAACTTCTGTTTTACAGCATGGAGTCAATAACAATATGTAGCTCATAAAGAGGATTAAATGAGCCAATGTATTCAAAACACATATGGTATCTGACACATAGTAGGTATTTAATAGATTTTATGATTATAATTATTTTAATTTCCAGCAATATGTCTCTTTGTTATCAGTTATATGGGTATTAGCAGATAACTATAATTATCAAGAACTTTAATTTATACAAAATACATTCACTTATACCCTTGTACCAAAAGTAGCAGATGTTATCATGATCACACATCTCTTCACTCTTATCACTTCAGAGAATTATACCTCAGCTTCCTGCTGCCAGCCCCTGCATTTCCTTCCCTGAGGACTTTGGATGCTAAAGCCCACTTTGCCAACCTGTGAGGCAGATTGCATGTGCTAAGGAATTAATGGCCTTCAATTGAAGACTGACAGAGTTAGTGTTGCCTCACCCCTCAGGTGAGGTAACTATGAAATATATATTATACACTGCCTCCCAGACTTCTCTCTGAAGGCTTAAGTCCCAGTCACTCTCTGTGGTAACTAGTTTGATAATGCTCCCTTTAATCCCTGCTTTCTCCCTCACCTTTTTTCACGTCCCCATTCTTTTACCAGTGTTTCCTTCAATTCTCGAACTCCTTACACTTGAACATTTGTCTTAGTTTGAGGAACCCAAAGTAAGATCTTACAAACCTGTGATATAGGTGAGGGTAAACACCATAATTTTGCATACATAAACTGAGCTGTGGGTATTTTTGGTGCTTAATGGAAGAGCTTGGGCTAGACACCAAGTCTCTTGACTAGCTATATTCTTCTTCTGTTACCATGGTATATATTATAGCTTTCCCCAGCTGCACACAAACAGACTAATAATGTCAGTAATTCCTAATTATCTTCCTCCTCATTGCATGTCAGCTGATCTCCCAAAAGTATGTCTGGAAAAGGCAGAAAAGGGTCACACTCCAACTGACTCATACCATTGAACTTTCCCATATGTGACATGTATATTTGTCAGTTTTTTTCTTTAAATGTGTGATCTTAACTAATCATCTACCTAATAAAAACTGAATTATCTGTCGAGAGTCTGGAAATACATTGTTTTAGTTCATCAAAGAGTCTAGCTAATGGAATAGTTCTGAATTAGATGAAACTGATTATTTTAAAGTAACACTTAGCATGGTGGTTATGCTAAACACAAGTTAAGTTTCCTTTGATAATTTAGTAAGAAATTGGGATCATAAGAGCCTAAGGCTCACTAAATTGGAAGACTTACAAAAGATCTGGGTGTTGACAGTTCCCTAGTTGATGCGCTTACTGGGTAATAAGGAGATATTTATGTGATGCATCACTATTTATGGGCCATCTCTATGTTCTGCATCTTCTACCAAAATGGAAATACCCCATAACCCTGGGCACTATAAGTGAGACTAGTTAGACTAAGCATCTGTTAGATGTAGAGCACAAGAAGATTCTGTACATTAGGGTCTCTTATTTTTAGAGCCTCCTTAATTACTACTGGCCATCTGGTCCCCCATGAAGGACTGTAATTAAGGAAGCAGTGTACAATCAGCTATATTAGCATAAAATAAAAAAAATTTAAAACCTGTGCTTGCCTCCTCTCCAAGATATTCAGTACATGGGTGAATACCAAAGCCACACTGGGCCATTTTTATTTTTTATAAAAAACAATTTAGGTCTAAAGGTTGTGATAAAATAAATCACTGATTAAATTAAGTGGCAAACCAGGACTTGCTGATATCTGAATGCTCCTCACCAAATGTGATTCATCCTAGATATTCTATTTTCATTGTACTTGTTTTTTTTTCCAGTTGATTTTAGGCTCTGCATGACAGTAATAGTGGCTCCCTGCAGCTTCAGGATAGATAAAATGACTGAACAAGTCCCTTAGCTCTGACAAAAGGATCTGCACGTGTATTTTTCACTATAACCTTATGTGCAAAACTCCTACCGTGGTTATTTTTAAGACAATAATCAAAGAAGTGTTCTTTGTAAAGTTGCCAAAGAGTATTTACTAGTTAGAAATGATCTGTTGCAACATTCAAACCTAGAGATGTGATCAGACCAGAAGTTTCTGCAAGCACATGTAAAAACAGAAAAGAAAAAAATAAGATACTCCACCCTGACCCTTGCTGTCTACCTTATCTCCTCCATCTGTAGGGCCTATAGGTGAAGCCTTAAGTTCTGGGAATTAGGTATCAGGTGCTTATGAGGCCAGACACTGAAGTTGTGGGAAAGAGGTATAACCCACTGATATATTTAAATTATGACCACCAGCTCTTGCTTTACAGTATTTCTCTGAAAGAGATGGAATAAAAGGGGTATAATTTTGAATGATGAAATGCAACATGAAGCATATTATCAACTCTTGACTTTACAGTAACTTAAACATTACTGTAAAAAGTGACCCTTCACCAAGTTCAAAAGAAAGACTGCGGTGTCCATTCTCACTACTCTTATTCAACATAGTACTAGAAGCCCTACCCTGGCTGGTTTGGCTCAGTGGATTGAGCGTTGGCCTGCGAGCTAAGTGTCGCTGGTTCGATCTTCCAGTCAGGGCACATCAGAGAAGGAAAACTCTGATTCCAAAAAACCTCCGCTGCCTTGCGGCATACCTCTTCAGGGGAAAGGCTAAGGGAGTAAACCCCGACAGAAAATCCGGAGCCGGAGTCCCTAAGGCGGTTTGACGTTGTAGTCAACACCGGCAACTCCTGCGGCGCACCTGAAGCCAAGCTGTATTGACTCCGTCTTTCCCTTGGACCCTTCAGCTGCGAAGAGAGGGGGGGTCTGCTGCATGGGCAACAGCAGACCCTCCATATCACCCTGCCCAGGCTCTGTAGCTTCAGCTTCACTGGAGAGGACACTCCAGCGCCATCACAAGATGTCGATTCAACACGGGAGGAGACAGATACCGTGTCACTCCTGAGTCGGACTGCACAGCCATTCTCGGCTGTGCAGATAGACTCTTAAGAAGCTACACCATCGTCTCTCGAGGCTCTGTAGCTTCAGCTTCACTGGAGAGGACACTCCAGCGTCATCGCAAGATGTCGATTCAACATGGGAGGATACCGTGTCACTCCCGAGTCGGACTGCACAACCATTCTCAGCGGTGCAGATAGACTCTTAAGAAGCTACACCATCGTCTCTCTAGATGGACGGCTGCCGATGACTAGAAGCCCTAGCCACAGCAATCAGACAATAAGAAGAATTAAAAGGTATCCAATTTGGAAATGAAGAAGTAAAAGTGTCATTATTCACAGATGATATGATACTCTGTATAGAGAACCTTAAAGATTCCACTAAAAAAACTACTAGAACTGTTCAATAAATTTAGTAGGGTAGCAGAATACAAAATAAATATTCAGAAATCAGTTTTTTACACACTAATAATGAACTATGAGAAAAGGGAACTAAGAAAACAATCCCGTTTTCAATTACATCAAAAAAATACCTAGGAATTGCCCTGGCTGCTATGGCTCGGTGGATTGAGCACCAGCCTGGGAACTGAAAGGTTGCCAGTTTGATTCCCAGTCAGGACACATGCCTGGATTGTGGGCCACATCCCTGGTTGGGGGCATACAAGAGGCAACTGATTTTTCTCTCCCTCTCCCTCCCTTCCTCTCTCTCTGAAAATAAATAAACCTTTAAAAAGTACCTAGGAATAAATTTAACCAAGGATGCAAAAAACCTCTACGAGGAAAATTATAAGACACTGAAGGAGGAAATTGGAGAAGATGCAAGTAAATGAAAGCACATACCATATTCATGGGTAGGAATAATCAACATCATTAAAATATTCATACTACTCAAAGTAACCTATAGTTTCAACACAATTCTTATCAAAATATCAATAGCATGCTTAAAAGAACTAGAACAAATCATCCAGAAACTTACACAGTGCCACAAAATAACCCAAATTTCCAAAGCAATTTTGAGAAAGAAGAACAAAGTTGGAGGAATCACACTATCTTTTTTTGTTTTTTAGCATTTATTTTATTTTATTTTTTTTAATGTTTATTGAAATGTTTATTTTTTATTTATTTATTTTTTTAATTTTCTTTTTTGGTTATTCAATTACAGTTGTCCAATTTTCCCCCCATTATCCCCCCTCCCAGCCCATTCCATCTCCCACAATTATATCCCTCCCCATTGTCCATGTCCATGAGTCATTCATACACGTTCCTTGACTAGACCCTTCCCTTACTTATCCCCTTTCTCTCCCTCCCCCCTCCCCCCTACTGACTACTATTCTACTCTTTGCCTATTTAGTTCGTTTGTTTGTGTTGCTCTTTAGTTTCCTGTATTAGGTGATATCATATGATATTTTGCTTTCTTTGCCTGGCTTATTTCACTAAGCATAATTCTCTCTAGTTCCATCCATGTTGTCGCAAATAGCAAGAGTTCCTTCTTTCTTTCTCCTACATAGTATTCCATTGTGTAGATGTACCACCGTTTTTTGATCCACTCATCTACAGATGGGCACTTAGGCTGTTTCCAGCACTTAGCTATTGTAAACAGGGCTGCTATGAACATAGGGGTGCATAGGTTTTTTTTGAATTAGGGCTTTAGGACTTTTCAGGTATAATCCTAGCAGTGGAATCACTGGTTCAAATGGCAGTTCCTTTTTTAGATTTTTGAGGTAATTCCATACTGTTTTCCATAGTGGCTGCACCAGTCTGCATTCCCACCAACAGTGCAGTAGGGTTCCTGTTTCTCCACATCCTCGCCAGCATTTGTTGTTTGTTGATTTGTTGATGATGGCCATTCTGACAGGTGTAAGGTGGTATCTCATTGTGGTTTTTACTTGCATCTCTCTGATGGCCAATGATGTTGAGCATTTTTTCATGTGCCTATGGACCTTTTGTATGTCCTCTTCGGAGAAGTGTTTGTTCAGGTCCTTGGCCCATTTTTTAATTGGGTTGTTTGTTTTCTTGATGTTGAGTTGTATAAGTTCTTTATATATTTTAGAGATCAGTCCCCTGCCTGTGATATCATTGGCAAATATGTTTTCCCATATGGTTGGTTTCCTTTTCATCTTGCTGATGTTTTCTTTTGATGAGCAGAAACTTTTTAGTTTGATGTAGTCCCATTTGTTTATTTTTTCCTTTATTTCTCTTGCCTTAGGAGATGTATCCATGAAGATATTGTTACATGTGATATCTGAAATTTTCATGCCTATGTTTTCCTCTAGGAATTTTATGGTATCATGGCTTATATTTAAGTCTTTGATCCATCTTGAGTTTATTCTCGTGTGTGGTGTAAGTTGGTGGTCTAGTTTCACTTTTTTGCACGTCCTTGTCCAGTTCTTCCAGCACCATTTGTTAAAAAGGCTCTTCTCATTCCATTTTATGTTCCTTCCTCCTTTATCAAATATTAGTTGACCATAGAGGCCTGGGTTTATTTCTGGGCTTTCAATTCTGTTCCACTGATCTATATGTCTGTTCTTATGCCAGTACCAGACTGTTTTGATCACAGTGGCTTTGTAGTATTGTTTGATGTCTGGTATCGTGGGAGAAATCACACTATCTGATATCAAACTATACTACAAGGCCATAATAAACAAAACAGTGTGGCACAAGAATAAAAACATATACATAGATCAATGAAACAGAATAAAGATCCCAGAAATAAATCCATGCCTATATGGTCAATTAATATTTGACAAAGGTGACAAGAATATACAATGTTGTAAAGATAGTCTAATCAATAAATGATGTTGAGAAAAATCATACAGATGAAAGCAAAATAATAAAACTATACCATCTTCTTACATCATATACAAAAATAAACTCAAAATGGATTAAAGCTTTAAATGGAAGAATCAAAACCAAAAAATGTCTAGAAGAAAACATGGGAAGTGAAATCTCAGACATTTCTCTTAGCAATATTTTTTCTGATATATTTGTTCAGATCAGGGAAACAAAAGAAAAACAAAAGGGACTAAATCAAACTAACAAGATTTTGTGCCACAAAGGAACCCAGCAACAAAACTAAAAGACAACCTAGTGAATGGAAGAAGATATTCACCAATCACGCATCCCATAAGGGGTTAATATATAAAATTATTAACAATCCAGAGAAGACAGCAAGAAAACAATGCAATTAAAAAATGGGCAGAGAACCTGAATAGACAGTTCTCCAGAGAGGACATATAGATGGCCAATAGACTCATGAAAAGATGCTCAACATCACTAATTATCAGAGAAAGGCAAATTAAAACAACAATGAGATATCATCTCACACCTCTCAGAATGGTTATCATCAATAAACAACAAACAACAAGTTGGCAAGGATGTGGACAAAGGAGGACCCTTGTGCACTGTTGGTGGGAACACAGACTGGTGCAGCCACAGTGGAAAGCAATGTGAAGTTATCTCAAAAAATTTTAAATGGAACTGCCTATGTCCCAGGGATTTCACTTCTAGGAATTACCCGAGGAAACCTAAAACACTAATTTTAAAGAGTATATGCACTCCTATGTTCATTGCAGCATTATTTACAATAGCCAAGATATTGAAGCATTACATGATTGGATAAAGAAGTGGTATGTATATACAATAAAATGTTATTTGGTCATAAAAAGCATAAAATCTTATCATTTATGACAGCATGGAAACACCTAGAGTGTGTTATGCTGAATGAAATAAGTCAGAGAAAGACAAATGCCATATGATTTCACTTACATGTGGAATCTAAAGAATAAAATAAGTGAAAAAACAAAATTGAAATAGACTTATAGACACAGAGACTAGACTGGTGATTGCCAGAGGGGAGGGAGTTTGGGGGACTGGGTGAAAGAGGAGAAGGGATTAAGAAGTAAAAATTGGTTGTTACAGAACAGTCACAGGATGTAAAGTAGAGCATAGGGAATAGAATAAATTATATTGTGATAACTTTGTATGATGTCAGGTGGTTACTGGAAATATCAGGGGGAACAATTTGTAAAGTGTTTGATTGTCTATTCACTGTGCTGTACACCTGAAACCAGTACAAAATTATATTTAAAAAAAAAAAGACTTTCTAGCACTGGCTGGTGTGGCTCAGTGGATAGAACACTGGCCTGCGAACCAAAGGGTCGCCAGTTTGATTCCCAGTCAGGGCACATGCCTGGGTCATGCACCAGGTCCCTGGTTGGGGGTGCACAAGAGGCAACCACACATTGATGTTTCTCTCCCTCTCTTTCTCCCTTCCCTTCTCTCTAAAAATAAATAAATAAATATTTAAATAAATAAATAAAATAGAAATAAAAGACATGCTGAGCCTGTGGAGAGGCACAGGAGGTATGATGTAAAATTTCAAAGGTGGAATACTGAATAACCCCACAAAAGGGAATAATAACTGCCTAATAAGTGGAAGAGAGAGGGAAGGACCAGCATGCCTACTGTTGGGGTGGGGACGGTGTTTCCTAGGCATCGATGTATGTACAACCTGAAAGTAAACGCTAAATACTTAAAGTAACAAAAATGAGTCACTCTCATTAAAACCAAGAGGTTACAGTGATGGTGAATGGCAAGACTCCAGCAATAGGCAGGCGGGCAAGGGTTGCACCCAGAGAGCCAGACTAAAAATCTGAAAATTCAGCCCTTTTCTCCAGTGCCAGGAACAGTCCACAGAACACAGAGAATTAGACATCCTAGCTTTGCCGTACTTGATTTCCTCAGAAATATTTAAGCCCTCAAATCTATTTAAACATGTTGTTTTACTCAAATTCAGATGCTTTAAAATTCACTATTAGAAATAATTTAGATACTGAACCTGGGCGGCACCTGAAAGAAGGTGAAATGAATTAGAAGCACAGGTCCAGGAAGAACAGAGAGTTCCAAAAACACTGGATCCAGGGAGAACCAAACCAAAACACATTATAATCAAAATGTCAAAAATGAAGGATAGAGAATCTTAAAAGCAGCAAGAGAAAAACATCAAATAACATACAAAGGAGCTCTGATAAGACTATCAACTGATTTCTCAACAAAAACATGACAAGCCAGAAGGGAATGGTCAAAAATATTTCAAGCAATGAAAAACAAAGGCCTACAACCAACACTATTCTACCCAGCAAGGCTCTCTTTCAAAATGGAAGGTGAAATAAAGAGTTTCTCAGACAAAAGGAGACTAAAAGATTACATCTCCACCAAACCAGCATTGCTAGAGATGCTAAAGGGTATGCTTTAAGAAAAAAAGAAAAAGAAAAAGAGAAAGACAGAAGAACACAGATACAAAAGGAAATGAATAAATACCTGTCAATAATAACCTTCATGTAAATGGATTAAATGTTCCAATCAAAAGACATACGGTAGCAGAATGGATATAAAAACATTACCCACATATATGCTGTCTACAAGAGACACACCTCAGAACAAAAGATTTACACAGACTGAAAGTGAAGGGATGGAAAAAATATTCCAGGCAAATGGACACGAAAAAAAAAGCTGGGGACTTCTGGCCAAGATGGAGGCTTAGACTGACATGCTCGGTCTCCCTCTACAAATAAGAAGGAATACAACTACCTCAAAGCAAAAGATACTAGAAATTCCAGAAAATAAAACTACATGGAAGCCCAATGTATGAAGTTATGAACCAGTGGTACTCATCCGGATGGGTAGGAGGGGTGAGTAAATGCAGTGCTGTTTGTGGTAGCAGTGGGGATAGCAGCGGGACTGAGAAAAACACCAGAGGAGCAAGCCGGCCACAGTCAAACCCCAGCAGCTCATGATCCCAATGCTGAGGAGGACTGACCCCCCATTTCCTTGGACAGAGAGGCCCAGAGGGCGGGGGGATGGATCCAGGTCTCTCAGCGGAAGGTAACGGCAGAATCCATCTTGGACCACCACCCCCACACAAAGCGCCACAGTGTGGCGAAAAGGGGTGCCGATCACCACCGGTCGCCTGGCAGTGACAAGTGCACAGGGCTCCGCCAGCTATAGCCTGTCTGGGAAGCAAACCTAAACACAAATCTGTTAGAATGAAGCAGGCAACAATTAAAATCCCAGTGACGCAGCTCACCAGGCCGCAGATGCGAGACCTGACAGAGGACCAAATGAAAACCTTTCTGAGGCTAAGTTCAGAGCTATAGTTATAAGGTGGCTTACAGAATTAACAAAAGATTTGGAACAAGACAAGGAAGGAACGAAAGCTACGAATACTGAAATGAACAAAAACGAATACGAGACAAGTGGTGAGGAAGTAAAATCTAAAGATCAAGTCAACAAACTGGAACATAGGGAAGGAACAAACAGTCAACCAGTGGGGAAAGAGGAAACAAAAAGTAAGGAAAGTGAGGAGAAGATCAGAAACCACTGGGACAGCTATAAGCGATCGAACATTCAGATAATAGGATTGCCAGAAGGCGAAGAAGAAAAACTAAAAATTGAAAAATTATGTGAATCAGAACTTTTCGAACTTGGCAAAAGAAATAGACTTACAGGTCCAGGAAGCACAGAGAGTTCCAGAAAAAATGGACCCAGGGAGAACCACTCCAAGACATATTATAATCAAATTCTCAAAAATTAAAGATAAAGAGAGAATCTTAAAAGCAGCAAGAGAGAAGAAAAGAATCATGTACAAAGGGGTCCCAATTAGACTATCAGCTGATTTCGCAAAGGAGACCCTGCAGGCAAGAAGGGACTGGCAAGAAATATTTAAAGTAATGAAAATCCAAAACCTACAGCCATGATACTCTATCCAGTGAAACTGTCATTCAGAATATAAGGGCAGAGAAAGTGCTTCCAGGACAAAGTAAAACTGAAGGAGTTCATTAGATCCAAACCACTATTATATAAGATGTTAAAGGTACTGGTTTAGAAGAAGGAGGATCAAAACTATGAGCATTCAAATGAAAACTGCATCGCAACAACCAACAACAGAAGCTAGGGAATTGAAACAAAGGCAAACTAAATAGGCAACGAGAGTGGGAAAAGAACTATAGGTATGGGGAACATATTGGAGGGAGGTCAGCAGGAAGGGTGAATGGGGAAAAGGAGGGAGATGGTACAGGAATTAAGAAGCATAGTAGGAGGAAATGGAGTAGATGGAAAGAGGTTGAGAAGAAGTATATGCACAACCAATGGACATGGACTAAAAAGGGGGACAACTGGAGGGAGGGGGCCACAGGGTGGAGGGGAGCAGAGGGGAAAAAAATTGGGACAACTATAACAGCATAACCAACAAAACATATTTTTTAAAAAAGCTGGAGTAGCAATACTTATATCAGACAAAACAGATTTCACAGCAAAGGCCATAAAAAGAGACAAAGAAGGACATTTCATAATACTGAAGGGAACAAACCCTCAAGAAGATATAACCTTGGTTAACTTATGTGCACCAAACATAGGAGTACCCAAATATATAAGGAAAATATTGGAAAACTACAAGAAGGATATCAACAGCAACAAACTCATAGTAGGGGACTTTAACACCCCACTGTCAACAATGGACAGATCTTTGAAGAAAAAAAACACAAAGGATATTGAGGCATAGAAAAACACAGTGAATCAAATGGACTTAGTTGATATATATAGCACGTTTCACCCCAAGGAAGAAAAATATACATTCTTTTCAAGTACACATGGAACATTTTCAAAGATAGAATACATGGTAAAACACAAAACAAGCTTCAACAAATTCAAGAAAATTGAAATTATATCAAGCATCTTCTCAGAACATGATGGCTTGAAACTGGAAATCAACCTCAAGGAAAAAACTTAAGAACATTCAAACTTATCAAGAATGAATAACATGCTATTAAATAATAAATGAGTTAACAACCACATCAAGGAAGAAATCAAGAAGTTTCTGGAAACTAATGATAATGAACACACAACAGCCCAAAACCTATGGGTCACAGCAAAAGCTTTCCTGAAAGGAAATTCATATCAACACAGGCATACCAAAAAGGGATAGAAGAATCTCAAATAAAAAATCTAACCCTACAGCTACAAGAACTAGAGCAATGACAATAAACAAAGCCCAGAGCAAGTAGAAGGAAGGAAATCATCAAGATCAGAGCAGAATTAAATGACATAGAAACTAAACAAACAGTTCAAAAGATCAACAAGAGTAGGAGCTGATTCATTGAAAAGAAACAAAATCGACAAGCCTTTAGCCAAGCTCATCAAGAAAAAGAGAGAGAGGACCCAAATAAACAAAATCAGAAATGAAAGAGAAATTATGACTGATATTACAGAAATAAAAACGATTGTAAGAAATTACTACAAACAACTCTGTGGCAAGAAACTTGACAACCTAGAAGAAATGAGCAAATTTCTAGAGGCACATACTCTTCAAAAACCGAATCAGGAAGAAGCAGAAAGCCTGAACAAACTGATAACAAAGAGTGAAATTGAAGCAGTGGTCAAAAAACTCCCTGCACACAAGAGCCCTGGATCAGATGGCATCACAGGTGAATTTTACAGAACAGTTAGGGAAGAACAAATGCCTACCCTTCTCAAACTATTCCAAAACATCCAAGAAGAGGGAAGACTCCCAAACTCTTTCTATGAAGCTAGTATTACCCTAATTCCAAAACCAGATCTAGAAACAACAAAGAAAGAAAACTACAGGCCAATATCAATGATCAACAAGATGCTAAAATCCTTAACAAAATATTATCAAACTGGATTCAGCAACACAGTAAAAAGATCATACACAATTATCAAGTGGGATTCACCCCAGGGATGCAAGGATTGTTTAATATTTGCAAATCAATAAACATAATACATGAAATAAACAAAATGAAAGACAAATACCACATGATCATATCAATAGATGCTGAAAAGGCATTTGATAAAGTACAACACTATGATGAAAACACTCAGCAAAATGAGAACAGAGGGAGCATACCTCAAAATAATAAAGGCCATATATGAGAAACCTGAAGCCAAAATCATACCTAATGAAAAAAAAACTGAAAACATTCCCCTTGAGATCGGGAACAAGACAAGGATGTCTATTCTCTCCACTCCTATTCAACATAGTCTTGGAAGTTCTAGCCACAGCAGTCAAACAAGAAAAAGAAATAAAAGGCATCCAAATTGGAAACGAGGAAGTAAAACTGTCATTATGTTCAGGTGACATGATAGTGTACATAGAAAACCCTATAGACTTCACTAAAAAACTACTCAATAAGTGAATTTGGCAAAATAGCAGGATACAAAGTCAATATTAAGAAATCAAAGGAATTTCTGAACACCAACCGTAAAAATCAGAGATTAAAAAAAAAAAAAAGAAATCCCATTTACAATAGCAACAAGAAAAATAAAGTACCTAGAAATAAACTTAACCAAAGAGATAAAGGACCTGTACTTGGAAAACTACATAACACTAAAGAAAGAAATTAAAGAAGATACAAATAAAGAGGAGCATATACCATGCTCATCGATGGGAAGAATCAACATCATTAAAATGTCCATACTACCCAAAGCAATTTACAGATTCAATACAATCCCTATTAAAATATCAGTGACATATTTCACAGACCTAGAAAAATTACTTCAAAAATGTATATGGAACCAAAAAACCCTGACTAGCCACAGAAATCTTGAGACAGAAGAACACAGTAGGAGGAATCACAATACCTGAATCAAACTATACTACAAAGCCACTGTAATCAAAACAGTCTGTTACTGACATAAGAACAGACATATAGGTCAATGGAACAGAATAGAGAGCCCAGAAATAAACCCTGGTCTATATTGTCAACTAATATTCAACAAAGGGGGAAGGAACATCAAAAGGAGTGAGAAGAGCCTCTTCAACAAGTGGTGCTAAGAAAACTGGACAGGGACATGCAAAAAAATGAAACTAGACCACCAACTTACACCACACACCAGAATAAACTCAAGATGGATCAAAGACTTAAATGTAAGCCATGACACCATAAAAGTCATAGAGGAAAACATAGGCAAGAAAATTTCAGATATCCCATGTAGCAGTATTTTCATCGATACATCTCCTAAGGCAAGGGAAATAAAGGAATGAATAAACAAATTGGAATAGATCAAAGTAAAGTGTTTCTGCTCAGCAAAAGAAAACATCAGCAAGATGAAAAGGGAACCAACCATATAGGAAAACATATTTGCCAATGACACCTCAGGCTAGGGATTGATCTCCAAAATATATGAAGAACTTACATGGCTCAACACCATGAAAACAGGCAATACCATTAGAAAATGGGAAAAGGACCTGAACAAACCTTCTCCCAGGTCCATTGGCACATGAAAGAATGCTCAACATCACTAGCCATCAGAGAGATGCAAATACAAGCCACAATGAGATACGACTTTACACCTGTCAGAATAGCCATCATCAAAAAATTAACAAAAAAACACATGATGGTGATGATGTGGAGAAACGGGAACCCTAGTGCACTGTTGGTGGAAATACAGACTGGTGCAGCCACTGTGGAAAACAGTATGGAATTACCTTGAAAAACTAAAAATGGAACTGCCTTTTGAACCAGCAATTCCACTGCTAGGATTATACCCTAAAAATCCTGAAACACCAATTTATAAGAACTTATGCACCCCTGTGTTCATAGCAGTGGTATTTCAGTAGCCAAGTGCTGGGAACAGCCTAAATGCCCATCTGTAGATGAGTGGATTAAAAAACTGTGGTACATTTACACAGTGGAATACTATGCAGCAGTAAGAAAGAAGGATCTCATGCCATTTGCAATAACATGGATGAAACTAGAGAGAATTATGCTTAGTGAAATAAGCCAGGCAATGACAGAAAAATACCATATGATATCACCTGATACAGGATACTAATGAAAAACACAAACAAATGAACAAAATTCAACCAGAGGCATGTAAACAAGGAACAGAGTAACAGTTATCAGTGGAGACGGGCGAAGGAGAGAAGGGATGTAAGTGAGGGAAGGGTTTAGTTAAGGAACTAGTATAAATAACCCATGGACATGTACAATGAGGTCAGGATTTACTGTGGGAGAAGGGGTGGGCTGGGTGGAGGGTAGAAATGAGAGGAAAAGTGGGACAATTGTAATAGAAAAACAATACAAATAAATGTAAAATAATAAGAAAATAAAAGATAAATAAAAACCAAAGTGACTGAGAAGAATATTAATTGAATGATATTTAAATTAATATATAAGAGTAAAAGGGGTGCCAAAATTAATTAATGACTGAATTATTATTACAAGGTTATTTGTATTTTGGTAACTTTAACCTCTTTTCTATTAAAAGTCCATGTCTAAAAATGATAACTATACTTCATATAAATTAATATATATTTAGCATTATGAAATTTCAGGGACAGAAATAATTTCACTGTTAAAGAGTAACCAGTGTAAGTACTGTGTGTGAACTTATGCAGTTTATATTTTACTCAAGACACATCTAAAATGGTCTAAAGAGAAAAGGAAGGTTAATAGGGATCAACTATATTTTAATAAAGTTAACTGACACATAAAAAATTGGTGGCCTTTCACCTGAAAGATAGCTAAAAACCAGAAACAAGCAAAGAGGGTATGTGAGCACCACATTTCTGTATTTTAATGAATGTGTATACCTCAAAGTGAGCCCCAATAGGACGTGATTCAGAACCTATACACTTGTACAGTATTCCCTCACTTATCGCAGGTATTACGTTCTAGACACCCCCACAATAGGTGAAAATCTGTGAAGTAGGAACCTTACACTTATTTTAGTATTTATATATATCTTAAGGCTTTATAAACCCTTCCCACACACTTATAAACCATTCCCAGTCCCTTATTAACCTTTCCCACTCCTTTATTAATCTTTTCCACACTTTTATAAACACTACTTATGTTCTTAAACATATTCTACACTCTGAAACCTACATAACTTTAACAACATACATATACAGTACTGCAAAATCCCACGATATAGCGAAAAATCCGCGATAAATAATTAAATATAATATTTTTCTAAATCCTATGATACAATGAGGCTGCAATAAGTGAACCGCAATATAGAGAGGGCCTACTGTATTTTACATATAATTCTAAGCATGTCTGGATATTTTATTTCCAATCCTACAAAAATTAAAAACATCATGTCAAATGTTAGATGATGGATGTTAAAACAAAGACAAGAACATACAGCAAGGAGAGAGACAGAAAAAAAAAACTAGAAAAAAAGCTAACTAAATAACTCTCTGAAGTCTTGGAACATTTAGTGTTGAAGCAAACATTCTTATCTCTTGTAATAGACCTTGAGGGCATCACTGAATACAGCACACTAAGAAGCTGAAAATCATAGCATTAACCCTGAGTCATCGAGAAAAGGTAAAATATTTTCAATATATCCTGCTTATAGAGGCAAGAAAGTGTGCAATATATGTTGGAAAATGTTATAACCAGTGATTAAATTAAAAATCATGCAGCGTTATTCACAATAGCCAAGATTTGGAAGTAGTCCAAGTGCCCATCACTGGATAAGTGGATAAAAAACACCTGTGGCACATTTACACAATGTAATACCGTCGTCGGCAGCCGTCCGTCTCGAGAGACGATGGCGTAGCTTCTTGAGAGTCTATCTGCACCGCCGAGAATGGCTGTGCAGTCCGACTCGGGAGTGACAATCCCTGCCGCACTTGTTACAGGTGAAGGCAGATGGCTGTTGTTGCTGCTGTTGACGCTGCTTCCGCCTCGATCTTTTCTGGACCGCCTCCTCGTTGCGCGCAGCCTCTGTGCGTGACGTACCTTGCCTGACCACGAGCCTCCAGGCTAGGCGGTCGTCTGCTTGAACTTCCCATGTGTTGAGATTGATGGAGCATTGTGTCATGTCCTTTTTGCAGATGTCTTTGAACCGCAGTTTTGGGCGCCCTGTCATCCTCTGGGCTTCTGCTAGCTCGCCGTAGAGGAGGTCTTTGGGAATACGGCCTGCATCCATTCTTTTGACATGGCTGAGTCACCTGAGGCGTCTCTCACCAAGAACTGCATGCAAACTGCTCATGTTGGCTCGCTTCAGCACCTCGGTGTTGGGGACCTTATCATGCCAGGCAACATGCAGGACGCATGGCAGGCACCTCATGTGGAAGCTGTTGAGTTTCCTTTCATGCCTTGCGTAGGTGGTCCACGTCTCGCTGCCATAGAGGAGAGTGCTGAGTACGCAGGCTTGGTAGATGCGCAGTCTGGTTTTCTCAGTGAGGCTGGAATTGTTCCACGCTCGCCGGTTCAGTTTGGCCATAACTGTGGCTGCCCTGGCGATTCTCCGGTTGACCTCCAAGTCGACTGACAGAGAGCTCGAGATGGTGGACCCGAGGTAAGTGAAGTCGTTGAGAACCTCCAGGGTGTATCCGTCGATGGTGATGCATGGGGGAGTCCCCGTGCCTTGAGCCATAACGTTCGTCTTCGTCAGGCTGATGGCTAGTCCGAACTCCTTGCATGCCTGGGAAAGGCAAGTGACTAACTGCTGGAGTCCCTCTTCGGAGTGTGATGTCAAGGCTGCGTCGTCGGCGAAGAGCATCTCACGGATGAGCACCTCTTTGACTTTGGTCTTGGCTCGTAGACGGGCCAGGTTGTAGAGCTTGCCATCGGATCTGGTGTGAATGAAGACACCCTCGCTGCAGTCCTTAAAGGCGTATTGGAGGAGCATGGAGAAGAAGATTCCGAACAGCGTAGGCGCGAGGACGCAGCCCTGCTTTACTCCGCTGCTGACTGGGAAGGCCTCAGAGGTTGCGCCGTTGTAGGACACCGTGCTGTGCATGTTGTCGTGAAAGGACATGACCACAGCAAGCAGATGTGGTGGACAGCCAATCTTCCGTAGCAAGCTAAAGAGTCCGCTTCGACTGACCAGATCAAATGCCTTTGTGAGGTCGATAAAGGCGACGTAGAGTGGTTTATGCTGCTCGTGACACTTCTCCTGCAGCTGGCGTAGGGAGAAGATCATGTCCACTGTTGATCGGCCAGCTCTGAAGCCACACTGGAACTCTGGGTAGACGCGGGAAGCAAGGGTCTGCAGGCGGGCAAGAGCGACCCGGGCGAATACTTTGCCGATGACGCTGAGGAGAGAGATGCCCCGGTAGTTGTTGCAGTCGCTGAGGTCTCCTTTGTTCTTGTACATGGTGATAATGTTGGCGTCTCTCATATCCTGGGGGATGTAACCCTCCTTCCAGCAGAGACAGAGTAGATGGTGGAGCGGCTGTAGCAAGACTGGTTTCCCGCTCTTTAGGATTTCTGGAGGGATTCCGTCGCTTCCTGGTGCTTTCCCGCAAGCGAGGCGGTCGATGGCTTTGCCGAGCTCTGCCGCAGTAGGTGGGGTGTCTAGCTCCTCCATGACTGGTAGGTCTGGGATGGCGTTAAGAGTAGTGTCTGTTACGGTGTTCCTCGTCGCGTACAGCTCGAGGTAGTGCTCGGTCCACCGCCGCATTTGCTGTTCCTGGTCAGTGATGACCTCACCTGTCTTGGACTTAAGGGGGGCGATCTTGGAGGGGATTGGGCCTGTTGCCTTCTTGATACCCTCATACATTCCTCGTGCGTTGCCTATATCGGCGGCTTCCTGGATGCTTCTGCACAGGTTTAGCCAATAGGTGTTGGCACAGTGGTGGGCGGTCTTCTGGACTTTGTTCCTGGCAGCCCGTAGAGCTTGAAGTGTACTGGGAGTGGGCATGGCCTTGTAAGCCAGTAGGGCCTTCCTCTTAGCCTCGATCACGGGTTCCATTTCTTCCCAGTGAGCCTCGTACCAGTCAGCGTTCTTCCGCTCTTTCTTCCCGTAAGCAATAATGGCGGAGTTGTATATGGCGTCGCGGAGACGTGACCAATTGGATTCGATAATGTCATCTGCCGCCATTCCCTCGACAAGTGCATCGTCCATCCTGTTGATGAATTGCTGGGTCTTAACTGGGTTGCTGGCACAACTGGTGTTGATGCGTGGGCGACCCTTCATCTTGGAGTGGTGCAACCTCTTCAGCGTTATGCGCACCTTGCTTACCACGAGGGCATGGTCCGTGTCGCAGTCTGCACTGTGGTAGCTGCGGGTGAGGAGGGTGCTGCCAATATCCGTTCTTCTGGTGATGACGAGGTCAAGCTGGTGCCAGTGGCGGGAGCGGGGGTGCCTCCATGACACCTGGTGGATCTCTTTGCACTTGAAGAATGTGTTTGTCACGCACAGGCCGTGGTGACACGAAAGCTCAAGCAGTCGCTGACCATTCTCATTTATCTTTCCTCTCCCAAAGTTTCCGAGGCAGGTGGGCCAGGCCATGTGGTCGGCTCCTACTCTTGCGTTGAAGTCTCCAAGGAGATAAAGAGCGTTACTTCTGGGGATCTTGGATAACGCTTCGTCCAGTGCATGGTAGAACTGTTCTTTCTCTTCGGTGGTGGCGCAGAGGGTTGGGGCATACGCACTAAGAATACTGACTGGGCCGAAAGTTGTTGACAATCGGAGGGTAAGTAATCTCTCTGTGCCTCCTGTGGGTGGCTCTATGGAGTTAACAAGTGTGTTCTTCACAGCGAACCCAACACCGTGCTGTCTTGGTTGGTCCGGAGACTTCCCTTGCCAGTAGAAGGTGTAGTTGGTTTCTCTGATAGCTCCGTTGTCGGCCAACCGGGTCTCCTGTAGAGCCGCAATGTCGATGTTTAGTCGTGCCAGTTCCCTGTCGATGACAGCAGTTTTCCTGGCATCATTGATCCACGGAAGGTCTGCAGTAAGTCCGGGACACATGGTCCTGATTTTCCAGCTAGCGAGGCGAAGAGCTGGAGGCCTCTTTCTTGTTGTTTGCTTGGAATTGCCTGGTGCGAGTGTTTTGTGGCCCACTTTTCGAGAGACGCCTCTCTGATCCCCACGCACTCAGTGGGGCAGGCGAGCCATGGCGAGACGGCACCTAATTGGCTGGGGGCTGCCCAGCTTGAGGCGGGCGGTAGCTGTCCAGTGAGGTGCGATGACCTCTCCCACTGTCAGAGGAGACCCCTGGCGCTCGTTTCCTTCGCCAATCGGATGAGCTTATAACCGGTATCTGTCTCCTCCCGTGTTGAGTCGACATCTTGCGATGACGCTGGAGTGTCCTCTCCAGTGAAGCTACAAAGCCTGGGCAGGGTGATATGGAGGGCCAGCTGTTGCTCATGCAGCAGACCCCCCCTCTCTTCGCAGCTGAAGGATCCAAGGGGAAAGACAGAGTCAATACAGCTTGGCTTCAGGTGCGCCGCAGGAATTGCCGGTGTTGACTACAATGTCAAACCGCCTTAGGGACTCCGGCTCCGGATTTTCTGTCGGGGTTTACTCCCTTAGCCTTTCCCTTGAAGAGGTATGCCGCAAGGCAGCGGAGGTTTTTTGGAGTCAGAGTTTTCCTTCTCTGATGTGCCCTGACTGGAAGATCGAACCAGCGACACTTAGCTCGCACGCTGACGCTCAATCCACTGAGCCAAACCAGCCAGGGCAAATGTAATACCACTCAGCCATAAAAAGGGAAGGATATCTTACTTTTTGTGACAGCATAGATGGAACTGGAGAGCATTATACTAACTGAAATAAACCAGTCAGAGAAAGACAAGTGCCATATGATTTCACTTATATGTGGAATCTAATGAACAAAATAAAATAACAAAATAGAGACAAATCCTTAAATGCAATTTAAATGAAAATAAAGGTAGAGATGATGATTTTCATGACAGATTCATAGATACAGAGAACAGAGTGACAGCTGTGAGAGGGAAGGGGGTTGGGGGTCTGGTGAAAAAGGTGAAGAGATTAAGCAAAATTGAAATGAAATGAAATGAAAACTCAGACACGGGCAACAAACAGTGTGGTAATCTGAGGGAAAGGGGTTGGGAGAGGTAGAAGAGGATATAGGGGGCTTAAGTGGTGATGGAAGGAGACTTGAAATGGGGTGGTGAACACATAATACATTATACAGGTGATGTACTATAGAACTGTACACCTGAAACCTATATACTTTTATTAAAATGAAATAAAATTATGAACATGGAAAGGAAAATTTGAACTCCAGAAATCTATGCTATCCAGTTTCACTTGACATCATTCAGACTTCATCTTTTACAGCCTTGGTCAGTTTTTGGTGGAAGAAGATGATTTTGCATTTGATACTCCTTTTTGCAGTGGGAAAATACATGTGCTTAGTTTTGCCAAAACTTTCAACTCTTGGAAGAAGCTGGAAATTTTTATTTTTAATTGCATATTTTGTATGCTCCAAAGGGGTCATAAAGTATCTTCATTCTTATATTAGCAGTGAATATCCAACAAAAAAATCTAGTACAAATATAGACCACCCCAAAGTAGAAGAAAATTAGTGACAATGTATCCTTGCAGTAGAATGTGAGCCCAATTAGTTTATGAAGCAGCTAGTGTGATTTCTCATCTGTACCCTCAGCATTTAGTTTATATTTCAACTGCAGTTTTTACAATTTTTCTGACAGGTTCATAATCTACATTTTTAGAAAATGACAAAGAAAGAAAAAGTACCCATTTTTGTAAGATACAGTTCAGATATTTTGGAAAAGAGTTTAGAATAATGAATCAAGAGCAAAGGGAAAGAAAATTGAGATGAAGAGAAAATTCTATGGCTTAGTTCTAAGAGCTACTGTAAGGGCTAAATAAAAGTACCTCAAAGGGAGGATAATACTGCAGGAAAGATTCAGAGAGATAAAATACATAAAGTCAAAATGGTAAAAGAAAGTAGGCATAAATTTCCCAATAAGTGAAATGGTTAGATTCCAGAAGAAGTAGCTAGTGGAAGCCAGATAGAACAAATTTGGTTAACTTTTTTTTTGGACTAGCTTTTGGTGACAGTGGTGGGGAGGGGGATTATAGCAGCAGTAGGAGTACCCTTTGAGTGGATCTGGGCCTTTAATGTTAAGGAGTCCAGGCTAGGAAAGGTAGGTAAACTGCAAAACATATTAGTATGGTAAAAAGTGGTAAGAAGAGGACCAATCAGGTAAATCTAGATACTAGAGGGATTATATAGCATGGTGGGAATGTAATATTTCAGAGCTGTGCTAAGCAAGGAATTATGTCTACTAGTGAACAAAGAGCATGTACAATTGATGGAGAAAGAAAAAACAAGAAAGGACAACCCAAGGAGATACAAAAATGCGTCAATGAAAGCCATTTGTGGGAACTTATTTTCAGGGAATACTGGAATCTGCTCACTAGACTTTGAAATGCTGTTTGCCTTCCTTCCCGTTGTTTAAATAATTGTTAGAATCCTTTCCCACCACGCAGCATTCAAATATCCATGGGTATACTCTGGGCTTAAATTTAAGCAAGTAATCCAATGTAGGGAAGATATATGGAGATTAGGGTTCCTGTTCAGGGTCTCTGTAGAGAAGTATCTGCTGTGGGCAGAAGTTATACACTTTTTGAACCACCCCTTCCAGAATAAGTCCTGGATTCAATGGTCCAGTTAAAATGTTGTTGGTGAGAGTGACATCAGCAAAATTTCAGGGTAGGTAGTTCCAAACTCCCATCTGTCCTCAGAAACATTAAGAAACATCAGAAACTGTCAGATCAACTTTGTCAGAACTCTGGAAAACAATCAAAGACTTACAAAAACTAAGCAAATGTTGAATCAATAAGAAAAGCAACTTCCACATAGTAGAAAAGTTTTGTGGCATTTTTTCTGCCTTTGCACCCCCTCCCCCAGCTCAGCAATGATCTTAAAGACAGTAACCTCTATTATTTGTGTGTGAGTCTGGTCCCTGGTTCTAGAAGGAGCAGAACAGACCTTCTCTGTGAACTATTGTGTTTATCTGTTCTAAATTGTCTGACTTCCCAAAGGACTGGTGCAAGGCATCTCTCTCTGTTCCATCTAATTCAGAAATCACTTAGGGCAGAAAAAATAGTGGAATTTACTCAAAAACATTGTAAGGTAACTGTAAAATCTTCAGCCATCCAGGGCAAAAGATTATGGTTGAGACAAATAATAAACTGCTTAAAGACTGAAAGAATATATGAGGAGAGAGAGGTTGAGGATAAAGTAGGGCACTTAAAAGCACCTATGTACACTGGAGAAATCAGAAAGCTTTTCACATTTCCAGGGAAGGATGCACATTCAGAGAAGACCTCAAAAGACTCTGAGCTTTCATCTGTGACTGATTTTTGGGATCAGTGTAAGCAGGAAGTGAAGGCTAAGCCAGAGTTGGCTAAGTGTTGAAGGAGTATCCAAGCATAGAACCAATCTGCAAAGACAGGGAGAGGTGGGCTTTTTGATGTCGGGGTGTGTGTGTGTTCTGAAGTTCAAGGAAATCACTCCCAAAACACTAGTTGAACAAAAAATAAAAGAAAAGAGACTTCATGGACCACACATGACAAGGAATAAGGTATACTGACCTGGCAAAACATAGTTTGGAAAAGTCATTAAACATATAGGCAACTACAGCCTTCTGCAATCAAAAATAGCAAACCCTGGAGAAGGGAGAATGATATAATTTTGAGAGTTATATAACATAATACTCAATGTTCAGTTTTCAACAAAAAGTCACAAAGTATACAAAGAAACAAGAAAGTGTAACCCATTCACAGGAAAAAAGAAATGAGTGGAACCCACACCTAAGGGAATCAATTATTAATAAGGAAATTTACAGTTGTAAACTCCTACTTAAAAAAAAAAGAAAAATTTCAAATACAGAAATAAGGATTGCAAGAGAATACTGTAAAAAAATATATAACAAATTAAATGACCTCGATGAAATTGACAAGTTCCTAGACTTAAAATTACTAACACTGGCTGAATGAAAAAATAGAAATTCTGAACAGTAAAGAGATTAAATTAGTAAAAACAAACAAACAAAACAAAACACCTCTCAACGAAGAAAAGTTCATGACCTGATGGTTTCTCTGGTGAATTTTGCCAAACATTTATAAAGTAATTAACACTAAACCTTCTCAAATTCTTCCAAGAAATCAAGAAAAGAGAAGACTCTCTATTTGTATGAAGCTAACATTATCCTAATACAAACATCAAAAAAGAAAACTATATCCATAACCTTATGAATATAGATGAAAAATCCTCTATGAAATACTGACAAATTGAATTCAACATCATATTAAAATGATTATCTACCATGACCAGATAGGATTTTTCCCAGAAATGCAAGGGTGGTTTAAGATAAGAAAACATATCGATGTAAAATATTACATTAAATGAAAAAAGGGGGAAAACACATCATAATCTCAGTTGATACAAAAAAAGCAAATAAACAAATTCAGTGAAACTTCAGGCCACAAAAAATATATATACAAAAATCAGTTGTGTTTCTATACACTAGCAATAAAGAATCAAAAAATAAAATTATAAAAATAATCCCAACCCTGCCTGGTGTGACTCAGTGGATTGAGCACCAGCCTGCGAACTGGAAGGTTGCAGGTTCAATTTGGGCCAGATTCCCAGTTGGGGGCATGCAAGAGGCAACCAATTGATATTTCTCTTGCACATGTTTCTCTCCCTCTTTTTCATCCATTCCCCTCTCTCTAAACATCAATAAATAAAATCTTATAAAAATAAAATAATTCCATTCACCACAACAGTCAAAACAATAAAGTTTCAAGGAATAAATTTCCCCAAGGAGGTGGAAAATGTACACTGAAAAAAATTGCTGAAAAATTAATTAAAACCTCAACTTCTGGCCAAGACAGAGGTGTAGGTAGACATGCTGCATCTCCCTCACAACTAAGAAAGAATTTACAACTACTTCAAAACTAAGAAAACCCAGAAGATCCAGAAAAATCAAACTACATGGAAGTTCAACAAACAAAGATAAAGAAGAAAAGTAGGAAGGGCACAGCCAGAACAGAGAGAACGAGGTGCGGTGCTGTGGCAGTGGCTGTGGGGCCATGTTTGGCAGTGGCTACAGCTGGCGGCATGGCTAGCAGCAGCAGAGGCAGGTGGCAGTGGCACAGGGACTGTAGCCATGGTGAAAAGTCAGGCATACATTTTAAACATGGCAACCAATCCCAAGTCCAAACCAGACCAATCCCAGGCTCCATACCAGACCACGTAGCTTGTGTTCCCAGCGCTGAGAAAAACAGAACCACAAATACTTCTGACTCTGAAAACCAGTGGGGAATAGGGCAGAGGAAGAAACTGCTTGTCTCTCAAGTGTGGCAGCTTATTTAGTATGGGCAGGGGGAGAAGTGCTTGGAAAAGGGGCCAGTGTGGGACAAGCAGCATTATTCCCTCTCAGACCCCTCCCCCACATACAGTGTCACAACATGGTGAAATGGGTCACCAGCAAAAATGAATAGCTAAAGCTCCACACCTTATAACGTAACAGGTGCAACAGCTCTACGTAAGACAGAGACAAACACAGAAAACTGTCAAGATGAGGAGACAGAGAAGTACTACCCAAACTGGGGGATGGAGGTAGATCAAGGTTCCAGTGGGAGAACTGAGTGATGAGGAGGTAGCCGATTTAACAGACACAGTTTAAAGCACTGGTGATAAACATGCTGACAGACTTGACAGAAAACATTAAGCATGACAGGGAAGAAATGAAGGCTATACTAAGGGAACTGAATGAAAATCCACATAAAACAAACAGTGAAAGAAAGGAAACCAGGATTCAAATCAACAATGAGGAACACAAGGAAGAAATAAATAGTCAACCAGTTCAGAAGGAGGAAACAAGAATTGAAAGAAATGAGAAAAGCCTTAGAAGCATCTGGGATAACTTTAAACATGCCAACATCCAAAACATAGGGGTGCTAGAAGGAGAAGAGAAAGAGCAAGAAATTGAAAACTTCTGTGAAAAAATAATGAAGGAAAACTTCCCCAATTTGGTGAAGGAAATACAAGTCCAGGAAGCACAGAGTCCCAAACAAACTAGACCCAGGGACAACCACACCAAAACACATGATAATTAAAATACTGAAGGTTAAAGATAAAGAGAGAATATTAAAATCAGCAAGAGAAAAGAAGAGTTAACCACAAAGGGGTGCTTATAAGACTGTCAGCTGATTTCTCGAAAGAAACTTTACAGGCAAAAAGGGACTGGCAGGACATATTCAAAGAGATGAGAGGCAAGGACCTACAACCAAGACTACTTTATCCAGCAAAGCTATCATTTAGAATGGAAAGGCATATAAAGTGCTTCTCAAACTTCAAGGAGTACATCATCACCAAGCCATTATTATATGAAATATTAAAGGGACTTATTTAAGAAAAAGAAGATAAAAACTATGAGCATTAAAATGACAATAAAATCACAACTATAAACAACAAAATTAAAAAATTAAAAACAAAAACAAAGCAGACAACCAGAGTGGGAACAGAATCATAGGTATGGGAAACAGGTAGAGGGGTGTCAAATAGGAAGGGGAACTGGGGAGAGGGGGGGAAATGGCACAGAAATTAAGAAGCATAATAAGAGGGTGCAGAATAGACAGGGGGGTGTTGAGAATAGTACTGGAGAGGGTAAAGTCAAAGAACATATATGCAAGAACGATGGACAAGAACTAAGAGGGGAGGGACTGCTGCAGGAAGGGGGGCGGTTCTGGGTGGAGGGGACCAAAAGGAAAATAAATCGTGACAACTGTAACAGCATAATCAATAAAATATACAAGAAATTAATGAAAACCTCAATAAATGGAAAGACAGTCTATGTTCATGGATTGCAAGACTTAATATTGTTAAAGTGTCAATACTGCCTAAGGGATAGACAGATTCAATGTGATTCTTATCAAAATTCCAACAACCTTTTTTAAAAGTATATTTTATTGATTATGTTGTTACAATAGTCTCATTTTTCCCCCTCTGGTCTCCTCTTCCCAGTACCCCACTTCCCCCAGCAATCCCACCCCCCTTAATTCATGTCCATCAGTCATGTCTATAGGTTCTTTGGCTTCACCCTTTCCTATGTTATTCTTAACTTACCCTGTCTATTTTGCACCAACAAATTATGCATCTTAATCCCTGCACCATTTCCCCATTTCTCCCCCTCCCCCCCCCAGCTTAAAACCTTCCAAATTATCCCCATGTCTATGATTCTGTTTCTATTCTGGTTTGCTTAGTTGGACTTTGTTTTTATTTTTTAGATTCAGTTGTTGATAGTTGTGTGTTTGTTGTCATTTTAGTGTTCATAGTTTTGATCTTATTTTTCTCAAATAAGTTCCTTTAACATTTCATATAATAATGGCTTGGTGATAATGAACTCTTTTAGCTTTACCTTGCCTGGGAAGCACTTCATCTGCCCTTCCATTCTAAATGATAACTTTGTTGAATAGAATAGTCTTGGTTGTAGGTCCATGCTTTTCATCACATTGAATACTTCTTGCTAGTCCCTTCTTGCCTGCAAAGGTTTTTTTTTTTGTTTTGTTTTTTTGTTTTTTTTTTGAGAAATCATCTGACAGTCTAATAGGCACCCCTTTGTAGGTAACTCTCTGCTTTTCTCTTGCTGCTTTTAAGATTCTCTCTTTATCTTTCACCTCTGGCATTTTAGAGATGATGTGTCTTGGTGTGGTCCTCTTTGGGTCTAGGTTGTTTGGGACATCCTGTGCTTCCTGGATTTGTATGTCTCTTTCCTTCACCAAATTGGGAAAGTTTTCCTTCATTATTTTTTCACATAAGCTTTCAATTTCTTGCTCTTCCTCTTCTCCTTCTGGCACCCCAATGACTTCGGTGTTGGCACATTTAAAGTTGTCCCAGAGGTTCCTAAGCCTCGCCTCATTTATTTCAATTCTTGTTTCCCCATTCTGTACTGGTTGACTGTTTTTTTCTTCCCTATGTTCTAAATCATTGATTTGTTCCCCAGTTTCCTCCCCTTCATCATTAGCTTTGTGTGGATTTTCCTTCATTTCACTTAGCATAGCCTTCACTTCTCCTCTTATGTGTCTGCCATACTCAAGCATATCTATCAAGTCTGTGAGCATCTTTATCACCAGTGTTTTGAACACTGCGTCTCTTAGGTTGGCTATCTCCTCGTCACTTAGTTCTCCCACTGGAACCTTGATCTGTTCCACCTTTTGGGTCATACTTCTCTGTCTCCTCATCTTGACAAGTTCCTGTGTTTGTTTGCCTCTGTGCCTTAGGTAGAGCTGTCACTCCTGTTACATTGTAAGTGGCGGAGTCTTAGGGATTCGTCAGTACAAGGCTACCTGTTTCACCACATTGTGGCACTGCATGTGGGAGGGGAGGTGTCAGAGATGGAACAATGTTGCCTGCTCAGTACTTTCCCCCTTTTCAGGCATTTCTCCCACTTTTGTACTGTACTGGCACCTCTCTAGATGCTGCCCTGGTTGTCATTCCCAGAGTGGGTGGGTGTGTGGATGTTCTAGGACTGTGGGGGCCCTTTAAACAAGAGGACTCTGTTGAGAGACTGGAGGTTTCTTCCTCCACTCCAACCCCCACTGGTTTGCACAGTCAGAAGCAATGAGGCTTGATTCTCCCTGGTGCTGGGACTGTCAGCTCCGTGGTCTGGTCAGGAGCTGGGAACTCTCCCCACGTGTTCTCCCCACTTTTTAAAATGTGTGGCTGTGCTTTCTGCCAGCCTGCTGTTGCCACCGCCATACACACCATGTCCTCTCTGCATGGGTTCCACTCCTCCTACCTGTCTGGACGAGTATTTCTTCTTCATATAGCCATTTGTTGGATTTCCATGCAACTTGATATTCTGGAACTTCTGGTTGTCTCTAGTTTTGAGGTAGTTCTATTTCTTCTTAGTTTTGGAGGGAGGCTCAGTGTGTCTGTCTAGGCCTCCATCTTGGCCAGATGTCCCCAACAGCCTTTTTTGCAGAAATGGAAAAATCAGTTCTCAAATTCATAATTGCTAGAAAGTGGCCCTACATAGCCAAAACAATCTTGAAAAAAAAAAAACAAACAAATTTAGAGTAATCTCACTTCCTGATTTCAAAATTACTACAAAGCTATAGTAATCAATAGAGCATGGTACTGACATTTCATTCAATGGAATGGAAACAAGGGTCCAAAATAAACCCATAAATCTGTGGCCAATTTATTTTCAACAAGATGCTAAGATCATTCAATGGGGAAAGAACAGTCTCTTCAACAAATGGTTCTGGGACAACTAGATATCCACATGCAAAAGAATAAAGTTGGACCCTTATTTAACATAATATATAAAAATTTAAGAGTTAAAACCATACAAATTTTTACAAAAAACAATAAGAGTAAATCTTCATGATTTTGGCTTTCACAATGGATTCTTACATATGTCACCAATAATATAAGCAATAAAATAAAAATAGATAAATTGTACTTCATCAAAATCAAAACATGTGCATCAAAGGGAATTGAGAAAATATTGAAAGAATAACTTACAGAAGCAGAGATAGTTTTCATAAATCATACATCTAATAAAAACCTAGTATGCATAATATATAAAGAACTTTTGCAACTCAAGAACAAAAAACAAAGACCCAACTGAAAAATAAGCAAAGGACTTGAATATATGTTTCTCCAATGAAAATATACAGATAGCCAACAAGCACATGTAAAGACATGTAACATCGAAATCACAACAAGGCGCTTCATAGCTACTAGGATATCTCATAATAAAATAGGAAAACAAGTGTTGTCAAATATATGGAAAAATTTGGATTTTTTGTACATTGTTGATGGAAATGTAAAATGTTTCAGACATTTTAGAAAGCAGTTTGGTGGTCCTTCAAAAAGTTAAGCATAGAATAGAGTTGTAATATGAACCTGCATTCCACTCTTAGGTATATACTGGAAATAATTGAAAAAAGGTCCTCAAGCAAGTATATGTACACACATATTAACAGTAGCACTACTCATAATAAATGAAAGGTAGAAACAGCCAAAATGTTCATCAGTGGCTTTAAAGATAAAGAAATTGTGGTATATACATGCAAGGGAATATTACTTGGTCATAAAAAGCAATGACATACTGATAAATGCCACAATGTGTATGAAACTTGAAAACATTATGCTAAGTGAAAGAAACAAGGTAGAAAATGTCACATATTGTATGAGTCCATTCATATGAAATATTCAGAATAGATAAATTCACAAAGACAGAATGCAAACTGGTGATTGCTGGTGCTGGAGTGGAGTTTGGGGTGCAAATGAGGAGAAATTGCTTCATGGGTTAAGGGTTTTACTCAGTAGTGATAGAAATGTTTTAGACAGAGGTGATAGTTGCCCAACAGTGTGAATGTACTAAATGTCACTGAATCGTTCACTCTAAAATGGTTAATTTTATGTTATGTGAATTTTACCTCAGTAAATATTTTTTATTTTGCTGGTGCTCAGAAAATGTTTTCTATGTTACTATTTTAAATAGTTTACTCTTATTAACATAATTAAGAATACACAAGCTTCATAAAACTGAAAATAAAATTAGCCAATTAACAGGTGCAGGAATTGGAAACAGAGGTTGGAAGAAACGCGTGCGGTTAAAACAGCAATAAAAATACAGTCTGATTTTCACAGCCAAGAAGCCATTCTTAGATGGCTATCCCTGATTTGACTGGAGGAAACAGAGGTATCCTCAGACCTTTCATCCAAGGCAGGGACAGGTGGAAACAGGAAATAATCCTTCAATTTCATGTCTCAAGAAGTTGTGCTTTCTGCCTTTTTTCTTTCTGGAGAAGGAGATACATTGTGTTCATATACTGCAGGGAAACCACCAGAGAGGGGGAACCAGAATTTGAGATAATTGATTGAGACTGAGATTTCTCAGCTTATCTAGACTCTTGTACAAAGTGATAGTGTTTTATTTTTAAAATAATTTATTTATTTGTTTATTTGTTTATTTATTTATTTTTAGAGAGAGGGAAAGGAGAGGTCACTTGCGACCTCAACTGGAGACCTGATGTGCAACCTAGTCATGTGCCCTGACTGGGAATCAAACCAGCAACACTTGGTTCGCAGGCCGACTCTCAATCCACTGAGCCACAGCAGCCAGGCACAAAGTGATAGTGTTTTAAATTAAGACTATTATAATGGAATATAGCATGAATTTTAGAGTACTTTTTTTTCCCTTTGGGTTTTTTTTTTCAATTACAGTTGTCCCATTTTTCCCCCATTTGTCTCCCCCACCCAGCCCACCCCTTCTTCCACAATCATATCCCTCCTCGTTGTCCATGTCCATGAGTCATTTATACACGTTCTTTGACTAAACCCTTCCCTTACTTATCCCCCTTCTCTCCCTCCCCCCTCCCCTCTATTGACTATTATTAGTGAAATAAGCCAGGCAAAGAAAGAAAAATACCATATGATATCACCTAATACAGGAAACTAAAGAACAACACAAACAAACGAACTAAATAGAGTAAGTTTTAAAGACCTGAGTTCAAATCCAGATTTTGCCCCCTTAATAGCCATGTCACCTCAGGTTATTTACTTAGCCTTCTCAAACCTGTTTTCCCTTCACTTAAATGTGGATATATAACTCTGAAACATTGTGAGGATTAAGTGAGATAGATACTATGAGCAACACAATGCCTGGCACATAGACAAGATTCTCTGTTAGTTATTTTTCTTCAATCAAATTGCAGATGTCTTCTCTCCCATTCCACTTCCCCTCCAAAAAATAATGTAAGTTGGTTGATGAGGAAGGATAATAAAGCAGAACTTCAATTACAAAAGATAGCAAAAACAATTCTATCAGGTAATAAGAGCAGAGAATCCAAAGTAATGTTTTTTCACCTGGTAAAGAATCCTGCATGAGGAGGGATAAAAGCAGACTTCTCCAGGAGAGATTAGGAAAATTAGAGAAAGACAAGGCTGATGGACAAATTCAGTCCAGACTTCTTGCTTTTTCTATTGGCCCCATAAGAAACCAAAGGTATTTACATCTCATAAGCAAAGGGAAGTTCAGCTAATGGATGTATCACAGTGAAATCATTTGATCAAGAAGAGTAATGGTTTTCTTATACTCTCCTAAAGAATGTCCAGGATTCAGAATGCTATAGTGACTAACAAATGTGGGTATGGATCCAGACAGATGTTGGTTCAATTCCCAGATCTTCCACTCATTTTCTATGGATCTTGGGCAAGTCACTTTTCTTCTCTGAGGCTTGGAGTTCTCATTTATAAGAAATAATACTTATTGTTTGTATTATACAAGATAATATATGTGAAGTGCTTAGCACAATGTGAAGTACATAGTCAATAACCCATAAATGTCTACTCCCTCCTTGTTCGATCACATTAAATTCTACTCTATTTTACAGAAAGAAACTCCTTATTTAAAATGATTTTAAATTTATTTTTAATTTAATTTTATTTTTTATGCTTATTGAATTCATTGGGGCGACATTGGTTAATAAAATTATATAGGTTTCAAGTATATAATTCTATAATATATCCTCTCTATATTGTACTATATGTTCATCACCCCAAGTCAAGTATCCTTCCATCACCATTTATCCCCCCTTTATCCACTTCTACATTCTCCCATGCCCTTTTCCTCTGGTAATCACCAAACTGTTGTCTGTGTATACGAGTTGGGTTTTGGTTTAACTTTTTGTTTTTTTGTTTTTGCTTAATCTCTTCACATTTTTCACCCAGCCACACAACCACCCTCCCTTCTAACAACTCTCAGTCTGTTCTAAGAGTCTGTTTCTGAGGTTGCCATGAAAATTAATCATCATCTCTATTTTTCATTCAAATTTCCATTTAACTGTCCCTTATATTAGGTTATATAGGTCCCTATCAGTTTAGCTCGATTTAAAATTTGAGAGACAAGGAGCTTTTGTCAGTAGAAAATAAAACAAATTAAAAGTCAGAAACCCTGAGTTTAGCCCTAGCTTTCCCCTAATTAGCACACTATTTTTCTGGGTTGATATTTGCATATAATGAGTGAAGAACTTGGGCTCAGCTATCCTTTCCAGTTTTAAACTTACATGAAACTTATGACTAAAGCTGGCAGTGAAGGACAAGTAACAACCTTAACTATCAAGAAAAAAGTTGGAGACTTCCGGCCAAGATGGAGGCTTAGACTGACACACTTGGTCTCCCTCTACAACTAGAAAAGAATACAACTACCTCAAAACAAAAGATAACTAGAAATTCCAGAAAATAAAACAACACAGAAGCCCAATGTACGAAGTTATAAACCAGCAGCGCTCGTCGGACAGGTAGGAAGAGCGAAAGTGGGCCATGCTCTTTGTGGTAGCACCTGGGACAGTGGCAGGGAGAGCAATCCCAGCTGCAGTCAAGCCCCAGCAGCTCCCAACCCCAACGCTGGAAAAAGCACCCACCTAATTGCCTCAGACAGTGAGGCTCAGAGGGCGGGATGACGGATCCCGGTCTCCCAGCAGAGAATAACGGCAGGAATCCATTTTGGACCCCCACCCCCACACAAAGCGCCACAGCGCAGCGAAAAAGGTTGTGGATTGCCGCCGGTCGCCAGGTTGTGATGAATCACAGGCTCCGCCCCCTATAGCCTGCCCCAGAAGCAAAGCCAAACACAAATCTGTCAAAATGAGGCAGACAACTATAGAAATCCTGGTGATGCAGCTCACCAGGCAACAGATGAAGAATCTGATAGATGAACAAATAAGAAACCTATCAGAGGCTCAATTCAGAGCTATAGTTATTAGGTGGCTTACAGAATTAACAAAAGATTTGGAACAAGACGAGAAAGAATTGAAAGCCACTCATACTGAAAAGAACAAAAATACATACGAGACAAGTGGTGAGGAAATAAAATCCAGAGTTCAAATCAACAAACCAGAACATAGGAAAGGAACAAACAGTCAACCAGTGGGGAAAGAGGAAACAGAAAGCAAGGAAAGCGAGAAGAGACTCAGAAACCTCTGGGACAGCTATAAGAGATTGAACATATGGGTTATAAGATTGCCAGAGGGTGAAGAAGAAGAACTAGAAATTGAAAAGTTATGTGAAAAAATAATAAAGCAGAACTTTTCGAACCTGGGAAAGGAAATAGACTTACAGGTTCAGGAAGCACAGAGAGTTCCAGAAAAACTGGAACCAGGGAGAACCACTCCAAGACACATTATAATCAAATTGTCAAAAATTAAAGATAGAGAATCTTAACAGCAGCAAGAGAGAAGAAAAGAATCATGTACAAAGGGGTCCCAATTAGACTGTCAGCTGACTTCTCAAGGGAGACCCTGCAGGCAAGAAGGGACTGGAAAGAAATATTCAAAGTAATGAAAATCCAAAACCTACAGCCACAAATACTCTATCCAGCGAAATTGTCATTCAGAATAGAAGGGCAGAGAAAGTGTTTCCAGGACAAAATAAAACTGAAAGAGTTCATTAGATACAAACCACTATTATATGAGATGTTAAAGAGACTGTTTTAGAAAAAGGAGGATCAAAACTATGAACATTAAAATGAAAACTGCATCACAAGAACCAACAACAGACGTTAAGGAATCAAAACAATGGCAAAGTAAATAGGCAATGAGAGTGGAAAAAGAACTATAGGTCATCGTCATCGGCAGCCGTCCGTCTCGAGAGACGATGGCGTAGCTTCTTGAGAGTCTATCTGCACCGCCGAGAATGGCTGTGCAGTCCGACTCGGGAGTGACAATCCCTGCCGCACTTGTTACAGGTGAAGGCAGATGGCTGTTGTTGCTGCTGTTGACGCTGCTTCCGCCTCGATCTTTTCTGGACCGCCTCCTCATTGCGCGCAGCCTCTGCGCGTGACGTACCTTGCCTGACTGCGAGCCTCCAGGCTAGGCGGTCGTCTGCTTGAACTTCCCATGTGTTGAGATTGATGGAGCATTGTGTCATGTCCTTTTTGCAGATGTCTTTGAACCGCAGTTTTGGGCGCCCTGTCCTCCTCTGGCCTTCTGCTAGCTCGCCGTAGAGGAGGTCTTTGGGAATACGGCCTGCATCCATTCTTTTGACATGGCCGAGCCACCTGAGGCGTCTCTCACTAAGAACTGCATGCAAACTGCTCATGTTGGCTCGCTTCAGCACCTCGGTGTTGGGGACCTTATCCTGCCAGGCGACATGCAGGACGCGTCGCAGGCACCTCATGTGGAAGCTGTTGAGTTTCCTTTCGTGCCTTGCATAGGTGGTCCACGTCTCGCTGCCATAGAGGAGAGTGCTGAGTACGCAGGCTTGGTAGATGCGCAGTCTGGTTTTCTCAGTGAGCCTGGAATTTTTCCACGCTCGCCAGTTCAGTTTGGCCATAACTGTGGCTGCCCTGGCGATTCTCCGGTTGACCTCCAAGTCAACTGACAAAGAGCTCGAGATGGTGGACCCGAGGTAAGTGAAGTCGTTGAGAACCTCCAGGGTGTATCCGTCGATGGTGATGCATGGGGGAGTCCCCGTGCCTTGAGCCATAACGTTCGTCTTCGTCAGGCTGATGGCTAGTCCGAACTCCTTGCATGCCTGGGAAAGGCTGCTGGAGTCCCTCTTCGGAGTGTGATGTCAAGGCTGCGTCGTCGGCGAAGAGCATCTCACGGATGAGCACCTCTTTGACTTTGGTCTTGGCTCGTAGACGGGCCAGGTTGTAGAGCTTGCCATCGGATCTGGTGTGAATGAAGACACCCTCGCTGCAGTCCTTAAAGGCGTATTGGAGGAGCATGGAGAAGAAGATTCCGAACAGCGTAGGCGCGAGGACGCAGCCCTGCTTTACTCCGCTGCTGACTGGGAAGGCCTCAGAGGTTGCGCCGTTGTAGGACACCGTGCTGTGCATGTTGTCGTGAAAGGACATGACCACAGCAAGCAGATGTGGTGGACAGCCAATCTTCCGTAGCAAGCTAAAGAGTCCGCTTCGACTGACCAGATCAAATGCCTTTGTGAGGTCGATAAAGGCGACGTAGAGTGGTTTATGCTGCTCGTGACACTTCTCCTGCAGCTGGCGTAGGGAGAAGATCATGTCCACTGTTGATCGGCCAGCTCTGAAGCCACACTGGGACTCTGGGTAGACGCGGGAAGCAAGGGTCTGCAGGCGGGCAAGAGCGACCCGGGCGAATACTTTGCCGATGACGCTGAGGAGAGAGATGCCCCGGTAGTTGTTGCAGTCGCTGCGGTCTCCTTTGTTCTTGTACATGGTGATAATGTTGGCGTCTCTCATATCCTGGGGGATGTAACCCTCCTTCCAGCAGAGACAGAGTAGATGGTGGAGCGGCTGTAGTAGGACTGGTTTCCCGCTCTTTAGGATTTCTGGAGGGATTCCATGGCTTCCTGGTGCTTTCCCGCAAGCGAGGCGGTCGATGGTTTTGCCGAGCTCTGCCGCAGTAGGTGGGGTGTCTAGCTCCTCCATGACTGGTAGGTCTGGGATGGCGTTAAGAGCAGTGTCTGTTACGGTGTTCCTCGTCGCGTACAGCTCGAGGTAGTGCTCGGTCCACCGCCGCATTTGCTGTTCCTGGTCAGTGATGACCTCACCTGTCTTGGACTTAAGGGGGGCGATCTTGGAGGGGATTGGGCCTGTTGCCTTCTTGATACCCTCATACATTCCTCGTGCGTTGCCTGCATCGGCGGCTTCCTGGATGCTTCTGCACAGGTTTAGCCAATAGGTGTTGGCACAGTGGCGGGCGGTCTTCTGGACTTTGTTCCTGGCAGCCCGTAGAGCTTGAAGTGTACTGGGAGTGGGCGTGGCCTTGTAAGCCAGTAGGGCCTTCCTCTTAGCCTCGATCACGGGTTCCATTTCTTCCCAGTGAGCCTCGTACCAGTCAGCGTTCTTCCGCTCTTTCTTCCCGTGAGCAATAATGGCGGAGTTGTATATGGCGTCGCGGAGACGTGGCCAATTGGATTCGATAATGTCATCTGCCGCCATTCCCTCGCTGAGTGCATCTTCCATCTTGTTGATGAATTGCTGGGTCTTAACTGGGTTGCTGGCACGACTGGTGTTGATGCGTGGGCGACCCTTCATCTTGGAGTGGTGCAACCTCTTCGGCGTTATGCGCACCTTGCTTACCACGAGGGCATGGTCCGTGTCGCAGTCTGCACTGTGGTAGCTGCGGGTGAGGAGGGTGCTGCCAATATCCGTTCTTCTGGTGATGACGAGGTCAAGCTGGTGCCAGTGGCGGGAGCGGGGGTGCCTCCATGACACCTGGTGGATCTCTTTGCACTTGAAGAATGTGTTTGTCACGCACAGGCCGTGGTGACACGAAAGCTCAAGCAGTCGCTGACCATTCTCATTTATCTTTCCTCTCCCAAAGTTTCCGAGGCAGGTGGGCCAGGCCATGTGGTCGGCTCCTACTCTTGCGTTGAAGTCTCCAAGGAGATAAAGAGCGTTACTTCTGGGGATCTTGGATAATGCTTCGTCCAGTGCATGGTAGAACTGTTCTTTCTCTTCGGTGGTGGCGCAGAGGGTTGGGGCATACGCGCTAAGAATGCTGACTGGGCTGAAAGTTGTTGACAATCGGAGGGTAAGTAATCTTTCTGTGCCTTCTGTGGCTGGCTCTATGGAGTTAACAAGCGTGTTCTTCACAGCGAACCCAACACCGTGCTGTCTTGGTTGGTCCGGAGACTTCCCTTGCCAGTAGAAGGTGTAGTTGGTTTCTCTGATAGTTCCGTTGTCGGCCAACCGGGTCTCCTGTAGAGCCGCAATGTCGATGTTTAGTCGTGCCAGTTCCCTGTCCATGACGGCGGTTTTCCTGGCACCATTGATCCACGGAAGGTCTGCAGTAAGTCCGGGACACATGGTCCTGATGTTCCAGCTAGCGAGGCGAAGAGCTGGAGGCTTCTTTCTTGTTGTTTGCTTGGAATTGCCTGGTGCGAGTGTTTTGTGGCCCACCTTTCAAGAGACGCCTCTCTGATCCCCACGCACCCAGTGGGGCAGGTGAGCCATGGCGAGACGGCACCTAATTGGCTGGGGGCTGCCCAGCTTGAGGCGGGCGGTAGCTGTCCAGTGAGGTGCGATGACCTCTCCCACCATCAGAGGAGACCCCTGGCGCTCGTTTCCTTCGCCAATCGGATGAGCTTATAACCGGTAACTGTCTCCTCCCGTGTTAAGTCAACATCTTGCGATGACGCTGGAGTGTCCTCTCCAGTGAAGCTACAAAGCCTGGGCAGGGTAATATGGAGGGCCAGCTGTTGCCCATGCAGCAGACCCCCCTCTCTTCGCAGCTGAAGGATCCAAGGGGAAAGACAGAGTCAATACAGCTTGGCTTTAGGTGCGCCACAGGAGTTGCCGGTGTTGACTACAACATCAAACCGCCTTAGGGACTCCGGCTCCGGATTTTCTGTCGGGGTTTACTCCCTTAGCCTTTCCCCCGAAGTGGTATGCCGCAAGGCAGCGGAGGTTTGGAGTCAGAGTTTCCCTTCTCCTTAGCCTTTCCCCTGAAGAGGTATGCCGCAAGGCAGCGGAGGTTTTTTGGAGTCAGAGTTTTCCTTCTCTGGTGTGCCCTGACTGGAAGATCGAACCAGCAACACTTAGCTCGCAGGCCGACGCTCAATCCACTGAGCCAAACCAGCCAGTTTATATAATCAATATAAAAATTATTAATATCTTATATTATTTCCCTTATTCTAAGTCTTTGAAATTCAATACAATGCAATGTGTATTGTATACTTACAGCACATCTCAATCTGGTCTAACCACATTTCAGATGTTTATTAAAGATTTTATTGTGGAGCGGGAAAAGGGGGGGAACTAATATGAATGACCCATGGACATGGACAACTAAATGGGGATTGACTGTGGGAGAGGGGGGAGGTGGGTGGAGCAAGGGAGAGCAAATGGTGGAAAATGAGATAACTAATAGAAAAACAATAAAATAAAATTAAATTGTTTTTTATTTTTTTATTTTTAGAGAGAGGGGAACGGAGTGAGAAAGAGAGGGAGAGAAACACCAGTAGGCTGCCTCTCACACACCCCGAACTGGGTTGCTTCCCACAAGCCCCCAACTGGGGACCCAGCCCACAACCCAGGGACATGACCTGACTGGGAATCCAACCAAGGGCCCTTCAATTCGAAGGCCGGTGCTCAATCCACCAAGTCACACCAGCCAGAACACACATTTTAGATGTTTAGTAGCCACATGTGACCAATGGCTGCCATATTGGCTAGTGTAGGTTTAGCCTTCCTCTTGAAATGGCCTTCAGATCTTGAAAAGACATCATTTGGAAAAACAGAACTTTAGCATTGGTGATGTGAGAAATGCTTACAATAAAAACCAGGACACAGGACCTGAGCAGCAAAGCGAGGCGTTTATTCACGAGTCTGCAGAGCCGGGCGCACCCTCAGCCAGAAGAGTGTGCGCGCAAAGTAGATGAAGAAAACTGGTTTTATAGTAATGCGATCAGCTCCCCTCCCTAACGCGATTAGCTCCCCCTCCCCCCTCCTTCTCCCCAGTTTCTCCATTACCGGTTACTCCGAAGTTACAATTTAACGAGATTATCTAAATGTCCTATTGTGATTTGTAAATATGTTACTACTGTCAACTCCCTTCTCCCATTTTCCCTCTGTCTGGTGATGACTATCTTTCCCCCCTCAGGATGTCCCTTAAGACCCTCTAATTACATTTTCCCTTTGCTACTAATGATTTTCTACTGGTTTGGGAGTCACTATGTCCTTGTTTCTTACAGTGATGCATCTGATTTTTAAAGATAACCCCATGTCATTCAGAACCAAGTGTGGGGAATGAGGGTGGGGAAGAAGATGACACTCAGAAATATTCACCAGCAGCCATGGCTGGTGTGGCTTAATGGACTAAGTGCCGGCTCTCGAACCAAAGTGTCACTGGTTTGACTCTCAGTCCAGGTACACGTCCGGGCTGCAGACTGAGTCCCCAGTTGGGGGCGTGCGAGATGCAACCACACATGGATGTTTCCCTCTCTCTCTTCCTCCCTTCCCTCCCCTCTCTCCAAAAATAAACAAACAAAATCTTTACAAAATGAAAAGAAAAAGGAAACATCCACCAGCAAATAGTGTCAATAGTGTCAAAGGATGCTTCAAGATAAGCCTAAACCGACCTGGCCCTGGCTGGTGTGGCTCAGTGGATTGAGCGCCGGCCTGCGAAGCAAGGGTCAACGATTCAATTCCCAGTCAGGGCAGATGCCTGGGTTGCGGGCCAGGCCCCCAGTTAGGAGCGTGTGAGAGGCAACCAATCAACGTTTCTCTCTCTCTCTTTCTCTCTCCCTTCTCTTCTCTCTCTAAAAAGAAATAAATAAAATATAGGTTTAAAAAAAGAAAACCAATGACCTAAACCCCAATTCTGTAAACTTAGAGTAAACTAAACTTTGGTGTCAATATAAGTGTCCAGCCCTGGCTGCTGTGGCTGAGTGGATTGGTGATAGACTAGGGGACAGGAGAAAGCAAACCTGGGAAATCTCTGGGGTTGGGAAAAAAGTAAAAAGAATGAATAGACCCATATTTCTCTTTTTTTTTTCTCTTTTAGACCCATATTTCTTTTATGTAGGTGGGTATAGAATTGTGAACAGTTAATTAACATAAGAACAATAACAATGAGGGGCTCTGTGTTCTCCTTCTCCAGTGGGAGATTGTGCCCTGAGGGGTCCGGAAAAAGGAAATTACTCTGGCATTCCAAAGGTATGTTATCACAGATGAAAAAACACAGTAAAATAGGTTCAGTTAAGGTAAAGTTTGACCTTTGTCGAGAAAGATACAGGCCTAGGACATGACTACCTGCCGTGACTTACTCTTAATTTTAATTTCAGACTATCCTATGTAGTTACTTCTTCCAAATATGGTAACACTGACAGCTTCTAGGGTTTAGGACCTGATAACTTTGGGGCCATTATCAACCTATCAGCAGGGAGGGGTAAGGGAGTAAGGGAGGGAGATGGTACAGGAATTAAGAAGCACAGTAGGAGGGAATGGAGTAGACAGGAAGAGGTTGAGAACTATATGCATAAGCAGTGGACATGGACTAAAAGGGGGGACAACTGGAGGGAGGGGTCCACCGGGTGGAGGGGAGCAGAGGGAAGGGAAATTAGGAAAATTGTAACAGTATAGTCAATAAAACATTTTTTAAAAAGTCATGGACCTGTGAATATTCAAGGCACTTCAGGAGGTTAACTATTTTATTTAATGTTAGAATGATATAAGCCTAAAATGGAGATCGCATATACTTTCTTGTTGGCTTTTTCTAAGGTTTATTTTCTCTGAAATAAGCCTCTGTAATTTACATGTATAGAATAAATAGAGAGTGCAAATAGAAAGGGTATATAATTGTCTCTCTGTGGATGGAGTGAATCAACCTATATTCAGAGACATTATGATGAATTCTTTGGTATGGAATGGTTTTGAGATAATTAGAAAAGGGGATGTAAAATTGAAATTATGCTCTTTGATCTAAAATATCAATATAGTCTACCTCTAGGGCTGAGGACATTTTAGCTTACTATCAAACCTGTGTAGTTAAGCTTTGATCCTGTACTTTGAAAATGAAGCATAACAGGATTTACAAAACTTTACAAATATGCATGCACGTGTGTACACACACACACACACACACACACATACACACACATTCCTTTTTGCCTAAAGGAGATAGGGTCCATCTCTCAAAATATACCAGTTTGTTGTGATTTCAAGGAGACTTAAATTATCTTCACCCAGCAATATATGAATACTTCCAAGGGTAGAGCTTCTAGGAGGCTAAAATTTAGGGAAGGCTACTAAAGGGAAAATGCAAATTATCAAGGTCAAGGGAAGAATGTGGTAACTGTTGCCTCCATCTTCTTAATCCAGGGAAAAAGCAAAAACTTCTTCAGGCTACTAAACAGAAGACTAAATACTACCAGATGAGTTCACCCTTCTCCTTGTACCACACATCATAATGTAATACCTTCTCTCCACAGGAAATATATAATCTGAAAATCCAATGTCATACACAATCATTGACCTTAAGAAGGTTACACTCTAGACCAAATTCCACCCATGCACAGATAAGCATGGACTGTAGAGGCTGTAAAGTGTCTTAAGTTACATACCGGGGAATTTAAATGCCTTTTAGAAATGACAAGAATTCTCACCATCCATATCAATGTGTTATTAAGAGATCACGCAGTGGTTTGCATACTCCATCATAGAGCTTTCAAAAGTCTACATAAGTGCCTCAAACCAATATTAAGAAGGGTTCTGGGGCGTTTTTTGTACACAGAAGGCTCTAGGTCCATAGCTTTATTTTTTAAAGAAACTCTCTTTTGGGGGGTCTATTTTAAATATTAGATTTCTACAGATTTTGTTAGTAAAGTCTCCGTGACCAAAAACAGATTGAAAACCACATCTCTGGTGCAAATTTGTCATTTCAAATATGAATAAATAGAGGACCAGGAGTGTCCAGCAGTTCATCTGAGGTTTTTGCTGCAAGCGTTTAGCCAAGTCATGAAGTATTGCAGATAATACACTTGCCTTGCCATATCTCTGCTATTGTCAAGTGCCAAATAAGTGCTGCAGACAAATCATGTGGGTGGTCACAATCACAGGGGTTGTGGGTGGGCTTGTTAGACAAGGATTACATCCCACGGGAGATTGGACTTAAACTGGGCTCTAGCTTGTGGGGAGGATTTCAAGAGTTGGAAAGATAAGGTTCTTGAGAGAGGGAGAGGCTGAGTAGAGGTACAGGGGGCACTGATTTATCCTGAGTGCACTTCCAGCCATTTTTTTCTTGTGGTACTGATGTCTCTTACCTATGTCTTCTGCATACAAAGTTTTTTTATTCCTATTCTGGCAAAACCTGTTCCTACTGACCCCTTTAGAATGGTATCAGTACTGGAGTATGAAATCAGTGTTAGTATGAGCCCTAATTATCTACAGTTTTGAGAATTAGCATGATCATTAAATTCTTATTTTTATCTCCAATAACAAGTTTGTAAATAAAATATAAAATCTTATATGCAATAATCTACAGAGCTTTTTGATTATGTATGGCTAGACTTTTCTCATAATATCTGGGTGCCCATTTTCTACACATAAGTATGTTGAATTCTCATGACAAAAAAAGAATTCTTCCTGAAAGACATTGTATCTCTATTACTACTTACAAGATACAAAAAAAAAAAAAAAAAGCAAAGGATATTTTTAGAAAGCCTTTGGTATAAATAGCATCAGGAAAGATTATAATAAATTGTTCTTGGTTAAAAGGAAAAATGTTAGGACCTGACATTATTGCTCATTAACTATAGTATTAAGTTGCTTGACTTTTTATAGCACACCTATGGCATGAGCATTCATTACAACAGTTTCTCTCACTGTGAAAGGCAAATAATAAAGGGGAGAGAACTTATCAAAAGTCACACCACAAATAAATTATTGTCAGGATTACAACTTTGATCTCTTAATTCTCAACAAAATTTCCTTTTTCTAAAATCATCCTAATTTGAAATATTCTCTCAAGTATCAGACTACTTGAAACTTCCCTCTATCTTTTCTCTTGGTCTTCATGGAGCAGCCAATGTGTAATTATATGTATATTAGCTAGGGTTCTCCAGAGAAACAAAGCAGCAGTGTAATAGGAGATATATGAGTATATCTATAATATATCCATCGATAGATAGATGGGTAGATGAGTAGATAGGTAGGTAGGTAGATAGATGATGATAGATGACAGATAAATGATAGATAGATAGATACATAGATAGATAGATAGATGATAGATAGATATCCTGATCTATCTACGTGGAAAGAGAAAGGATTAATGACTCTCCAAGTTCTATCTCCCTTGAAAAGACAGTAAGGGAGGAGAGGAAGATGGCTGAGGAGTGAGGAGAGGCTGAGGTTTCCGGCTCCCAAGACCCGTCTGCAGTTTAGGCTAATTGCAGACAGAACATCCCAGTGAGCAGCTGGACACTGGCAGGAGTTGAGCCAAGCCACTGCTGGATTAGAGAAAATCCATCTGGGAACAACCTGTTTAGTGAGGATAGCGGATGAAAAGGGGACTAAACGGGATTCCTGACTGGGGCAGCTACCCGAGCTGCGGCTGGAATTACACAAAGGCTTTTTGGCGACCACAGGCTACCCAGGAGAGGAGTTGGGAGGAGAGCAGATCTCTGCCTGCTGGCAAAGACGGGACTCGACCAAGTGGCATTGGCACTGAAGGACAGGAGACAGCGTGCTGCCGGGCAAGTGAGAACATAATTCTCCTTTATATTTTTCTCTAGTGGACGGTGGAGAGGGGACAAAAGTCTGGGGGTGGTAGGCCATTCTTGAGGAGCGCAGGCGCGGTGGTGCGCTCATTCACTCCCCAACCCTGCCCTTGGGTCGTGGGGGCGCACATAGGGAAGTGCTCCCACTCACTGGCCCAGGTGCGCGGGGCCGTGAGTCCAGGCGTCCCTCGGACACTCCCCAACGGACATAAGATCAGTGCCCCTATGGGCACAGGGAGGGCACACTGGACATGCAGAGGACCGTGCGCAGATACCCCTAGACAGCTACCATGGGCGCCAGGCCCCAGGCCTGAAAGAAGACCACTAGCTAAGGCTCTGTTTGTGCCAGCCCAGATGGGTGAGGGAAGGCAGTGGGCTGCGGCACTGGAACAGGGGGCGGCAGCGACTCACAGATGCTCACTTCCACTGAGCACAAGTGTCCACGGCCCCGCTCTAAGAGTCGAGAGACCAACTCCTGCCGCTTGGCTCAGCGGGACTAAGGGCACGGGCACACGAGCGTGAAAACACCTCAGCCCGGGGACAATAGGCACCAATCGTGGGGCAAATTCTTGGGCTGCTCACGCGCGTGCAGGGACGCGCGCAGGGACACGTCAACTGGCTCCAGTGGGCAGCAAGGGAGCGTGCCATGCCGGCAACCATAGGCCGACACCATTGCTGCAAGAAACAAGAACCTCTGAACCGCCACACCAGACCAGCTGTGGACGCAGAAAAAGAAGACGACACACCAAGGCTAAAACGGACATCTCCACAAAAGAATTCGAGATAAAGTGGATAGAGTGACTCTCAATCAACAAGCCAGAAGGAATATCCTAACAAAAAATCTGAAATATAACCAGACAGCATAAACAAACGATATAAAAGGTACCCCAAGAACATCAGGCTCAGGAGATCAAAGAGACTGCACCACAGAAACCCCCAGATCTACCGTAAAAAATCTGATACCACAAAGGTGGGAAGGCAAAGCAGACAAATCCAAATAACAAAAACAAACAAGAAGAATCCAACATGGTAAGACGCAGAAACAACCTCTCAATGAAAAGAGGAATCCCCAGAAAGAGAGGTAGATGGAATAGACATAGCCCAAATGTCAGACATGGAATTCAAAACTATGGTGGTGAAGAAGCTCAGTATGCTCGAAGACCTCAAAAACAACTATGACAACCTCCAAGGAAGTTACCAACAGCTCCAAGAAAATTACAGGGAACTTGCAGAGAACTACACCAGCATAAAAAAAGATATAGAAACTATCAACAAGAACCTATTTGTCGTCTGCAAATAGTGATAGTTTTACTTCTTCTTTCGCAATTTGGATGCCTTTTATTTCTTTGTCTTGTTTGATTGCTGTGGCTAGGACTTCCAACACCATGTTGAATAGAAGTGGGGAGAGTGGACAGCCTTGTCTAGTTCCTGAGTTCAGGGGAATGCTTTCAGTTTTTGTCCATTGAGTATGATGTTGGCTTCAGGCTTCTCATACATAGCCTTAATGATGTTAAGGTATGCTACCTCTATTCCCATTTTGCTGAGTGTTTTCAACATTAATGGGTGTTGTACTTTATCAAATGCTTTTTCTGCATCTATAGATATGATCATGTGATTTTTGTCTTTCATTTTGTTTAGGCGATGTATTATATTTATTGATTTGCAAATATTAAACCATTCTTACATCCCTGGGATGAATCCCACTTAATCATGGTGTATGATCTTTTTGATGTATTGTTGGATCCTGTTTGCCAAAATTTTCTTGAGGATTTTAGCATCTATGTTCATCAGTGATATTGGCCTGTAGTTTTCTTTCTTTGCTGTGTCTTGACCTGGTTTGGGGATAAGGGTAATAGTGGCTTCATGGAAAGAGTTTGGGATTTTTCCCTCTTCTTGGATTTTCTGGAATAGTTTGAGGAGGGTAGGAGTTATTTCTTCCCTAAATGTTTTGTAAAATTCACCTGTGAAGCCATCCGGTCCAGGGATTTTGTGTGCAGGGAGATTTTGGATTACTGTTTCAATTTCCTTCTTTGTTATTCGTCTGTTGTGACTTTCTACTTCTTCTTGATTCAGTTTTGGAAGATTATATGTTTCTAGAAATCTGTCCATTTCTACTAGGTTGTCAAATTTCTTGCCAAATAGTTGTTTGTAGTAATTTCTTATAATTGTTTGTATTTCTGAGGTATCAGTCGTGATTTCTCTTCTTTCATTTCTGATTTTGTTTATTTGGGTCTTCTCTCTTTTTTTCTTAATGAGCCTGGCTAGAGGCTTGTCAATTTTGTTTATTTTTTCAAAGAACCAGCTCCTAGTTTTGTTGATTTTTTGGATTGTTCGTTTAGTTTCTATGTCGTTTAATTCTGCTTTGATCTTGATGATTTCCTTTCTTCTTTTTGCCCTAGGCTTTGTTTGTTGTTGCTGTTCTAGTTCTTGTAGCTTTATGGTTAGATTTTTTATTTGAGATTCTTCTAGTCTTTTCAGATATGCCTGTATTGCTATGAACTTCCTTCTTAGGACTGCTTTTGCTGTGTCTCATAGGTTTGGGGCTGTTGTGTCTTCATTGTCATTAGTTTCTAGAAATTTCTTGATTTCTTCTTTGATGTCATTGTTAACCCATTCGTTATTTAAGAGCGTGTTATTCATTCTCCATGAGTTTGGGTATCTTTGATTTTTTTCCCTGATGTTGATTTTTAGTTTCAAGGCATTGTGGTCTGAAAAGATGCTTGATATGATTTCAATTTTCTTGAATTTGTTTAGGCTTGTTTTGTGTCCTATTATGTGGTCTATCTTTGAAAATGTCCCATGTGCATTTGAAAAGAATGTATATTTTGCTTCTTTCGGGTGAAAAGTTCTATATATATCAGTTAGGTCCATGTGGTTTAGTGTGTTGTTCAATGCCTGTATATCCTTGGTGTTTCTTTGCTTGGATGATCTGTCTATTATTGATGATGGAGTGTTGAAGTCCCCTACGGTGAGTGTGTTGTTGTTAATATCCTTCTTGTGGTCTTCTATTATTTGCTTTATGTATTTGGGTGCTTCTATGTTGGGTGCATATATGTTTATCAGTCTTATATCTTCTTCATGAATCGTTCCTTTAAGTATTATGAAATGTCCTTCTTTGTCTCTTTTTATTGCCCTTGCTTTGAAATCCGTTTTGTCTGATATGAGGACTGCTACCCTGGCTTTTTTTTCCAGTCCCTTTGCTTGGAATATTTTTTTATATCCTTTTACTTTCAGTCTATGTAAATCTTTTGTTTTGAGGTATGTTTCTTGTAGACAGCAAATATGGGGGTCCTGTTTTTTATCCATTCCGTTACCCTATGTCTTTTAATGGGAGCATTTAATCCATTTACATTTAACATTATTATTGACATGTATTTATTCATTTCCCTTTTGTATCTCTGTTCCTCTACTCTTTTTTGTTTTTTGTTTTTTCTCTTCATTTTTCTTAGAATATTCCCTTTAGGATCTCTTGCAATGCTGGTTTTGTGGAGATGTATTCTTTTAGTCTTCCTTTGTCTGAGAAACTCCTTATTTCACCTTCTATTTTGAATGAGAGCCTTGCTTGGTTGTGTATTCTTGGTTGTAGGCCTTTGTTTTTCATTGCTTGAAATATTTTTGACCATTCCCTTCTGGCTTGTAATGTTTCTGTTGAGAAATCGGTCGATAGTCTTATCGGAGCTCCCTTGTAAGTTATTTGCTGTTTTTCTCTTGCTGCTTTTAAGATTCTCTCTTTGTCTTGGAATGTTGCCATTTTAACTATGATGTGCCTTTGAGTGGGTTTTTGGAGGTTCCTCTTTATTGGAACTCTCAGTGCTTCTTGGACTTGCATAACTTTTTCTCTCATCAGGTTCAGAAAATTTTCTGTCACTATTTCTCCTACCAGTTTTTCAATTCCATGCTCCTTTTCTTCTCCCTCTCTTATTCCTGTGATCCTGATATTATTTTTTAATGCTATCCTGTAATTCCCTTACATCTTGTTCATATTTTTTCAATATTTTTTCATTTTGTTGTATCATTTGAGAATTGTTACCTACATTATCCTCTAACTCACTCATCCGATCTTCTGCTTCGTTTAGTCTGCTTTTGACTGATTCTACTGTGTTTTTCAGTTCAGAGATTACATTCTTCATTTCTTTCTGGCTCTTGTTGATAGTTTCTATGTCTTTTTTTATGCTGGTGTAGTTCTCTGCAAGTTCCCTGTAATTTTCTTGGAGCTGTTGGTAACTTCCTTGGAGGTTGTCATAGTTGTTTTTGAGGTCTTCGAGCATACTGAGCTTCTTCACCACCATAGTTTTGAATTCCATGTCTGACATTTGGGCTATGTCTATTCCATCTACCTCTCTTTCTGGGGATTCCTCTTTTCTTTTCATTGAGAGGTTGTTTCTGCGTCTTACCATGTTGGATTCTTCTTGTTTGTTTTTGTTATTTGGATATGTCTGCTTTGCCTTCCCACCTTTGTGGTATCAGATTTTTTATCGTAGATCTGGGGTTTCAGTGGTGCAGTCTCTTTGATCTCCTGAGCCTGATGTTCTTGGGATAACTTTTATATCGTTTGTTTATGCTGTCTGGTTATATTTCAGATTTTTTTTTTTGTTAGGATATTCCTTCTGGCTTGTTGATTGAGAGTCACTCTATCCACTTCATCTCGAATGCCTTTGTGGAGATGCTGTTAAAAACATAAACACACAGCCCCAGCAGGAGACCCGCACCCTCAAAAATATCCCCCACCCTCTATCTTGCTATCATTAGCCAATGAGCCAGTATTAATATAGATGTAGGGAGATTAGAGCTTTTACACTATAGGAGGAATAGATAAGAGTTGTTTTAGTGAAGGAAAAATATGATTTTTGAGAGAGGGGATAATAGGTTAATAATAGTTGAGACTGTGCAAGACAGTAAGTAATATTTACATTGTATGTTAATAACTAGAGAAAGAAATGGGGAAGAATGCAGAATATAGTAGGAAAATGGAATTATATAGTATTGGATTTAAATAGTATTTATAGTCTATTTATTTAGAATGAAAGGGAGGCTAAACTAGGCCCACAAACAAATAAACAACAGTTGAAGAAGAGGGATAAGAAGGAAAGATTATATAAAACAGATTAGAGATATAGTTTGTTTTTTCCTCCTTCCTTCCCCTCCTCCCTCCTCCCCTCCTCTTTCAGGAAGAAAAGAAAAAGGAAAAAGGGAATAAGGAAAAAAAAAAAAAAGGAATGTTTTTACTCAGTTCAGCTTTCTTGTGTCATCTTCTTTTTCTGCGTCCACAGCTGGCCTAATGTGATGGGTCAGAGATTCCTATTCCTTGCAGCAGTGCAGTGGTGTGCGCGAGGTGGCTGGCAGGGCGCAATGCAAGGCAGCCAAGAGCCCACCTCAGGTCTGCCATGCCGTGCTCCAGGAAAGCAGGCCACGGCATGCTCTGGGGAAGCTGTAGACGTTTGTTGTTTTTTTTTTTCACTCAAGCATCAGTGCACACCCAAGGCGGCTGGGGAACTAAGCTCAGGCCTGCCACACTGCGCTCCGAGAAAGCCCTCGAGGTGTTTTTTGGCTCGAGTGCCGGTGTGCACCCAAGCGGCTGGGGAGCCAGCCTCAGGCCTGCAGCGCCGTGTTCTGGGAGTTGGTTTTTCGCCTCTTAGGGCAGGGCCACAGACACTTGTGTTCCGTAGACGTGAGTGTCTGTGAGTCGCTGCTGCCCACCATTCCCGCACTTCCTGAGCGGGCACGCGCAGAGCCTGGGCAAGTGATCTGCGCTCCAGAATCCAGCCTGGTAGTTCAGCCTGGCACCCACTGGGCTGGCCAGGGGCGACTGCGCACAGTCTTCTGCGTGTCCAGTGGGCCCTCCCTGCGCCAGTTGGGTCACTGATTTTATATCTGTTGGCGTGTGTCTGAGGGGCACCTGGACGTGCAGCCCTGCGCACCTGGGCCAGTGAATGAGGGCACTTCCTTATGCGTGCCCCCGTGACCCAATGGGAAGGTAGGGGAGTGGGTGAGCGCACCACTGCACCTGCGCTCCTCAAGAATGGCCTACTATCCCCAAACTTTCCTCCCCTCTCCGCCGTCCACTAGAGAAAAATATAAAGGAGAATTATGTTCTCACTTGCCCGGCAGCACGCTGTCTCCTGTCCTTCAGTGCCAATGCCACTTGGTCGAGTCCGGTCTCTGCCAGTGGGCAGAGATCTGATCTCCTCCCAAGTCCTTTTCTGGGTGGCCTCTGGTCGCCAGAAAGCCTTTGTGTACTTCTAGCCAAAGCTCCGGCAGCCGCCCCAGTCAGGAATCCCGTTTCATCCACTTTTTCTCCGCTATCCTCACTAAACAGGTTGTTCCCAGATGGATTTTCTCTAATCCAGCAGTGCCTTGGCTTGACTCCTGTCAGTGTCCAGCTGCTCACTGAGATGTTCTGTCTGCAGTTAGCTCAAACTGCAGACAGGTCTCAGGAGCCTGAAACCGCAGCCTCTGCTCACTCCTCCGCCATCTTCCCCCCAATGACATATTTCACTGACCTAGAACAAATCCTCCAAAAACTCATATGGAACCAAAAAAGACCCCGAATAGCAAAAGCAATCTTGAGACAGAAGAACACAGCAGGAGGAATCACGATACCAGACATCAAACAATGCTACAAAGCCACTGTGATCAAAACAGTCTGGTACTGGCATAAGAACAGACATATAGATCAGTGGAACAGAATTGAAAGCCCAGAAATAAACCCAGGCCTCTATGGTCAACTAATCTTTGATAAAGGAGAAAGGAACATGAAATGGAGTGAGAAGAGCCTCTTTAACAAATGGTGCTGGGAGAACTGGACAGGGACGTGCAAAAAAATGAAACTAGACCACCAACTTACACCACACACGAGAATAAACTCAAGATGGATCAAAGACTTAAATGTAAGCCATGATACCATAAAATTCCTAGAGGAAAACTTAGGCAGGAAAATTTCAGATATCACACGTAACAATATCTTCACAGATACATCTCCTAAGGCAAGAGAAATAAAGGAAAAATAAACAAATGGGACGACATCAAACTAAAAAGTTTCTGCTCATCAAAAGAAAACATCAGCGAAATGAAAAGGAAACAAACCCTATGGGAAAACATATTTACCAATGATATCACAGACAGGGGACTGATCTCTAAAATATATAAAGAGCTTATACAACTCAACATCAAGAAAACAAACAGCCCAATTAAAAAATGGGCCAAGGACCTGAACAAACACTTCTCCGAAGAGGACATACAGAAGGTCCATAGGCACATGAAAAAGTGCTCAACATCATTGGCCATCAGAGAGATGGAAGTAAAAAACCACAGTGAGATACCACCTTACACCTGTCAGAATGGCCATCATCAACAAATCAACAAACAACAAATGCTGGCGAGGATGTGGAGAAACAGGAACCCTACTGCACTGTTGGTGGGAATGCAGACTGGTTCAGCCACTATGGAAAACAGTATGGAATTACCTCAAAAAACTAAAAAAGGAACTGCCATTTGAACCAGTGATTCCACTGCTAGGATTATACCTGAAAAATCCTGAAACCCTAATTCAAGAGAACTTATGCACCCCTATGTTCATAGCAGCCCTGTTTACAATAGCTAAGTGCTGGAAATAGCCTAAGTGCCCATCTGTAGATGAGTGGATCAAAAAACGGTGGTACATCTACACAATGGAATACTATGTAGCAGAAAGAAAGAAGGAACTCCTGCCATTTGCGACAACATGAATGGAACTAGAGAGAATTATGCTTAGTGAAATAAGCCAGGCAAAGAAAGCAAAATACCATATGATATCACCCAATACAGGAAACTAAAGAGCAACACAAACAAATGAACTAAATAGGCAAAGACTAGAATAGTAGTCAGTAGGGGGGAGGGGGGAGGGAGAGAAGGAGGATAAGTAAGGGAAGGGTCTAGTCAAGGAACGTATATGAATGACTCATGGACATGGACAACGGGGAGGGATACAATTGTGGGAGAAGGGATGGGCTGGGAGGGGGGAGCAATGGGGGAAAAATGGGACAACTGTAATTGAATAACCAAAAAATAAAATGAAAAAAAAAAAAAAGACAGTAAGATTTTCCCCTATTCCTATTATAGCATATATGGGAAGGAGGAAGAGATAGAGAGATTGCAAGGAATTGGCTCATATGATTATGGAGGCTTACAAGTCCAAAGACCTACAGAGTTAATCAGCAATTCAGAAACCCAGGAGAGTCAATGGTATAGTTCCAGTCCAGTCAAAATGCCAGAGAATGAGGAGACCCAACGATGTAAGTTCTAGTCCAGAAGCAAGGCATGCTTGAGACATAAGAAGAGACAATATTTCAGTTCAAGCCTGAAAGCAGGACAAAACTGATGTTCAGCTTAATCAGTTGTGCAGGAGGAGTTTCCTCTTACCCAGGGGAGGGTCAGACTTCTTGTTATTTTCAGGCCTTCAACTGATTGAATGAGGGCCACTCACATAAGGAAAAACAGTGTGCTTTACACAGTCTACCAATTAAAATGTTAATATCATCCAAAAATACTCTTACAGACACACTCAGAATAATGTTTGATCAAATACCTGGTCACTTAGGGCCCAGTCTTGACACATATAATTAACTATCGCAGCAGGGATAAGGGTATGTCTCATCTCCTTGTTAGGAGAGATAGTCCTCTCTCTTTCCACTTGGAGATGGACCAGCATCTCCAAGAAAGTAAGTTCATTTTTAAGATGATCTAGGCTAAATGAAGCTTACAATACCTTAATTCTTATAAAGATACTTCTAGGGATTTAGGATACAATGATCCTAAGTCTGTAAATAGGAGAAGGGTATAAAATTACTAGTTGGAACTGCCCTCAGTCCTTTTCAAATTTTCTTTTATTTTGACTGGTCCCACCTAGCATTGTCCCCTCTGCTGGGGTTTAGACAACATTTGAAGAATGAAGGGTATGAAGATGTCAGATAAAGAAGCCACGAGCTATGGAAAAATCATGGAACAACAGCTGTACATAAAGAGAAATTATAGAACCAGAATATAAGAACATGTCAAAAAATAGTCCAATTTCAGGAAGTTCATGGAGAATTCAGGTCAGAATAAAATAACAGATCATAACCAGGCAAATAATCAATAGAAGACTCCTGAAGCTAGAGGGCAAGGCAAATCCAAGGTAAGAGTCATAATAGTAGACGCTGACACAGAGATGCAGAGACAAGGAGACTTGGAAACCAACTTGTCACTGACAGGAATTCTCTCAGACTTTTTCACAGAAGCCTGGGGACTTATTTGATAGGATCTGGCCAATCCAAGACCAACATGGCTATAAGTCACAGAATCAGGATCCTTCTCAGAAAGATGTTCCAAGGACTCTGAGAAACCCACCAGAGTCTTGAGTTTGGAAATAGATTTCACTGGCAGGTGGGAGAATTGCAAAGAGATGACCAAGAAGGAAGGAAACAATAAAGAATTTTAAATTAAGTCCTGATTATAGCAAATCTTCCCCAAACTCAAGGATGGGTTTAATAGAGAGCCACGTAGTATTGGAATTCTGCTACATAAATGCAAAACAATAAGAAAGTAGAGAATGCTAGTCTATCAGTAAAAATTCATAGCAGTTGATTCTGTTCCAGTAAACTACTACTTTCAGTAAATACCATGGCGATTAACATATTTTTTCCTGAACTTGAGCCAAGTTAGAAAGCCCTACCAACTTAATTTTGCTGTGGGTGGTTGTAATTTTGGAACTATGTAAGCTTTTCTTTCTCACAGTGATGTCTCTTCTAGATTTCATACTCCCACTCTGACAATTACACTACAAAACAATATATAGGTATTGATTGCAATGGCCTATCTGGAATGATGAATGAGAGCACTCATTCATTCATCCATTCAACACATGTATTGAGTTTCTATTACATTCAGGCATATTTCTAGGCACTAGATATATAGAAGTTGGAAAACCACATAAAAATTATTTCTCATAACCTTTGTGCTCTTGTGCATTCTTAATGTGCTGTTTAGAGGTCTTGCTAACTAGGACTTTTGACCTAGTCTGGTACACACATGAAAAATCAGCTTTTCACTGCAATTAGAAGCTGTTTTCTCACTATCTGTTCTTTAATGGTATAATGAAGTATCTGAGTCCTAGGAAAGTACCCTTATTCTCTATCAAATATGAAAGAGAATTGGCATAAATGGAAATCTGAGTGTGCCTTAGAACATCCAAGTCTTGCAGTATAAATACAATATCTTTCTTTATAAAAAATATTTTCTATTGATTATGCTGTTAGAGTTGTCGCAATTTCTTTTCCTTCTGCTCTCCTCCACCCAGTGAACCCCCTCCCTCCAGTTCTTCCCCCATTTTAGTCCATGTCCATTGGTTGTACATATATTTCTTCTCAACCTCTTCCTGTCTACTCCATTCCCTCCTACTATGCGTCTTAATTCCTGCATCACCTTCTTCCCTTTTTCCCTTCCCCCTCTCTGCTGACCTGCCCCCCAATATGTTCCCCATACCTATAGTTCTTTTTCCACTCTTGTTTTCTACTTAGTTTGCCTTTGTTTCAATTCCCTAGCTTCTGTTGTTGGTTGTTGTGACACAGTTTTCATTTTAATGTTCATAGTTTTGATCCTCCTTCTTCTAAAACAGTCCCTTTAACATCTAATATAACAGTGCTTTGGATCTAATGAACTCCTTCGGTTTTACTTTGTTCTGGAAGCACTTTGTCTGCCTTTCTATTCTGAATGACAGCTTTGCTGGATAGAGTATTTGTGGCTATAGGTTTTTCATTTTCCCCTGGCTGGTTTGGCTCAGTGGATTGAGCATCGACCTGCGAGCTAAGTGTCGCTGGTTCGATCTTCCAGTCAGGGCACATCAGAGAAGGAAAACTCTGACTCCAAAAAACCTCCGCTGCCTTGCGGCATACCTCTTCAGGGGAAAGGCTAAGGGAGTAAACCCCGACAGAAAATCCGGAGCCGGAGTCCCTAAGGTGGTTCGACGTTGTAGTCAATACCGACAACTCCTGCGGCGCACCTGAAGCCAAGCTGTATTGACTCCGTCTTTCCCTTGGACCCTTCAGCTGCGAAGAGAGGGGGGGTCTGCTGCATGGGCAACAGCAGACCCTCCATATAACCCTGCCCAGGCTCTGTAGCTTCAGCTTCACTGGAGAGGACACTCCAGCGTCATCACAAGATGTCGATTCAACACGGGAGGAGACAGATACCGTGTCACTCCCGAGTTGGACTGCACAGCCATTCTCGGCGGTGCAGATAGACTCTTAAGAAGCTACACCATCGTCTCTCGAGACGGACGGCTGCCGACGACGACGACTTTGAATATTTCTTGCCAGTCCCTTCTTGCCTGCAGAGTCTCCTTTAAGAAATCAGCTGATAGTCTAATTGGGACCCCTTTGTAAATAAATCTTTTCTTCTCTCTTGCTGCTTTTAAGATTCTCTCTTTATCTTTAATTTTTGACATTTTGATTATAATGTGTTTTGGAGTGGTTCTCCCTGGGTCCAGTTTTTCTGAAACTCTCTGTGCTTCCCGGACCTGTAAGTTTATTTCCTTCCCCAAGTTCAAAAAGTTCTGCTTCATTATTTTTTTCACATAATTTTTCAATTTCGAGTTCTTCTTCTTCACCTTCTGGCAAGCCTATAATTCTAATGTTTGTTTAATGATAGCTGTCCCAGAGGTTTCTGAGCCTCTCCTCATATTCCTCACTTTTTGTTTCTTCTTTATGCACTGGTTGACTGCCTGCCTTCCCTATGTTCCGATTTGTTGATTTGATCTCTGGTTTTTGTTTCCTCACCACTTGTCTCGTATGTGTTTTCATTCATTTCAGCAGGACTAGCTTTCATTCCTTCCCCATCTTGTTCAATATCTTTTGTTAATTCTCTAAGCTGCCTTATAACTATAGCTCTGAACTGATCCTCAGAAAGATGTTCTATTTGTTCATCAGTTAATTCTTGTATTTGCTTTTAGGTTAGCTGCGCCATTGGAATTTCAATTATTATTCGTGCCATCCTGACCATTTTTACTTATCTTTCCTTCTTGGGTGGGGCTGTCACACCTCCTACACTATTGGGTGCAGATCCCTGAGCACTTGTCACTATCCAGCGACCCTTCTCACCACACTTTGGCACTTTGTGTGGGGGTGGGGGTCCAAGATGGATTCCTGCCATTACTCTCTGCTGAGAGACCAGGAGCCTCTTCATCTGCCCCCATGCCCTCTGGGCCTCACAGTTCAAGGCGATGGGGGTCTGCCTTCCCCAGCATTAGAATCATGAGCTGACGGGTCTCGATTGCAACCAGGACTGCTCCCCTGGTGTTTCTCACAGTCCAGCTGCTGTCGACACTGCTGCTGCTGACAACACAGCTTGACCTGTCTGCCCCGACTTCGCCCCTCCTACCCATCCGGATGAGCACCACTTGTTTATAACTTCATATGTTGGGCTTCCATGTAGTTTTATTTTCTGGAACGTCTGGTTAATTCTGGTTTTGCAGTAGTTGTAGTCCTTCTTAGTTGTGGAGGGAGACAGAGCGTGTCAGTCTAAGCCTCCATTTTGGCCAAAAGTCTGAATACAATATCTTTCCATACTAATTCCTTAGACTCCTATCTACTCCAAAATGTATGTTTAAGCTCTACTCACCAAGCTCATGGACCTTTTGAAACCAGAAACCTTAAGGCCATTATTCATAACTTACAAACATTTACTGAGTACCTATCAAGTGACAAGTAGACACAGTCATATAATTATTCTATTTATTTCTCACAACAACACTGTGAGAAAAGCAGAATAGCTATTCTAAACTTTCTAGACTTCTGGTTTCCTAACAAGATATGATAATAACTTGTCAAAGAACAATAAGCTAGTTAAATAGTCCATTTGGAATATGAAAATACTTATTTTGACTCTATGGCTCTTTCACCCTACTGTCCTTATGAGGAACATTTTTTCCCCTATCAGTCCCCCTATGTGCATGAAACATGACCACAAACACAGCACACATGGTAGTCTTAATCTTTCAGGTATATTCAACCATCTTGACTATTCAGTAGCTATTATTTCCTCTAGATTCAATATTGGCATGGGAAAACCAAGAGGGTACAGGGAGGTCGTGATGTTAGTGAAACATTTATTGACTAAAATGTGACTGAGAGTATGTAATTCTATCCCTATTCATTTTGAGATTGGAAAATCAAAGATCAGGGTAGTTTCACAATAGAGATTAATGCAAGAACAGACAAAACAGAAGAAGTCTCATATCTGTATGAATGGTGACATTTATGAATATTCTACTTTGCCACTGATTGGTGGGGAAAACTTTCAGTTTTGACATGGCCATAAGGAAGAATTAATTAGATAGAAGCACCTATACAAATCCATCTGGTGGCTTTTCTGTGTTGTTTCTTTCATTTGTTTTTTCTTGTTGCTTTTTACTTGCTTATCACATTTGTTGTGTGGGTTGGCACAGTGGACACAATTTAATGTTGCAATTTAGTGTTGTAATTTAATGTTTTGTGCACCACCAAGTCAGTTCTCAATTATGTGTAAAATGTGACAGCCAGGAAAACAAGAAAAGGGGTGACAGATAATTCTCTACAGTCCAATAGACTCGATAGTTGTTTCTACCATAACCCCTAGCAGACCTTTCCTTAAACCTTCAAACAAGAAAGTAAACTGGACTTTTGGCCAAGATGGAGACCTAGACAGACACGCTGTGTCTCCCTTCACAACTAAGAAGGCATACAACTTCCTCAAAACTAGAGAAAACCAGAAGATCCAGAAAATAGAGCTGCACTGAAGTCCAAGAAAAAAGATATAAAGAAGAAATACTCATCCAGACAAGTAGGAGGGGTGGAGACAGGGCGGAGAGGACATGGTGTGGTGGCGGCAGCAGTGGTGTCAGCAGCAGACTGCCAGAAAGTGCAGTCACACGTTTTAAAAAGTCAGGAGGGACACCTGGGGAGCACTCCCAGCACCAGACCAGAACACTGCAGCTCACAGTCCCAGCGCCAGGGAGAATAAAGCCTTATTGCTTTTTACTGTGAAAACCAGTAGGGGTTGTGGTGAAGGTAGAAACTGCCAGTCTCTCAGCACAGTCCACTTGTTTAAAGGGCCCCCATCATCCTAAAACAACCGCAGACCCACCCACTCTGGGAACAACAGCCAGGGCAACAACTAGAGAGGTGCCAGTCCCGTACAAAAGTGGAAGAATTGCCTGGAAAAGGGGAGAGTGCTGAGCAAGCGACATTGTTCCCTCTCAGACCCCTCCCCCACATACAGTGCCACAACATGGTGAAATAGGTTGCCCTGTTCTGATGAATCCCTAAGGTTCTGCTCCTTATAACAGGAGTGACAGCTCTACCTAAGGCACAGAGGCAAAGAAACACAGGAGCCTGTCAAGATGAGGAGACAGAGAAGTATGGACCAAAAGGAGGAACAGATCAAGGTTCCAGTGGGAGAACTAAGTGATGAGGAGATAGTTAACCTAACAGATATAGAGTTCAAAACACTGGTGATAAAGATGCTCACAGGCTTGACATATATGCTTAAGTATGGCAAACGCATAAATGGCAAAGGGAAAAAACCGGGTTTCAGATCAATGATTTGGAACATAAGGAGAAAAACAACAGTGAACTAGTACAGAATGAGGAAACAAGAATTGAAAAAAAAAATGAGGCGAGGCTTAGGAACCTCTGGGAAAACTTTAAATGTGCCAACATCCAAGTCATTGAAGTGCCAGAAGGAGAAGAGAAAGAGCAAGAAATTGAAAATTTATGTGAGAATATAATGAAGGAAAAATTCCCATATTTGGTGAAGGAAATAGACATACAAGTCCAGGAAGCACAGAAAGTTCCAAACAAGCTAGACCCAAAGAGGACCACACCAAGACACATCAAAAGTAAAATGCCAAAGGTTAAAGATAAAGAGAGAATCCTAAAAGTAGCAAGAGAAAAACAGAGGGTTACCTGCAAAGGGGTGCCTATAAGACTATCAGCTGACTTCTCAAAAGAAATTTTGCAGGCAAGAAGGGACTGGCAACAAGTATTCAAGGTGATGAAAAGCAAGGACTTATAACCAAGATAACTCTATCCAGAAAAGCTATCATTTGGAATGGATGGGCAGATGAAGTGTTTCCCTGACAAGGTAAAGCTAAAGGAGCTCATCATCACCAAGCTATTATTATATGAAATGTCAAAGAGACTTACTTAAGAAAAAGAAGATCAAAACTATGAACATTAAAATGACAACAAACACACAACTATCAACAACTAAATCTAAAAAATAAAAACAAAAACAAACTAAGCAAACAACCAGAATAGGAACAGAATCATAGGTGTGGGGATCGATCATTCAGAGGGTTATCAGCTGGGAGGGGGAAGGGGTAGAAATGGGGAATGGTGCAGGGGTTAAGAAGCATAATTAGTAAATATAAACTAGACAGGAGGAAGTTAAGAATAATATAGGAAAGGGTGAAGCCAAAGGATGTATATGCATGACCCATGGACATGAACTAAGGGGGGTGGGATTACTGGAGAGAAGAGGGGTACTGGGCAGAGGGGAGCAAAGGGGAAAAAATTGAAAATACCGTAACAACGTAATCAATAAAATATACTTTTAAAAAAAGGGAAGTAAACTTATTTTCTTCCAGTTTTTTACATTCACTTGTGGTCCTGTAGTGGAGGTGATAGTAAGGAGGATAAAGACTCTAAAGGCCAAAAGTAAATGGAAATCATCCAGCAAGTAGCTCAAAGCATCAAGCAACTAGATAAATATCCCAAGATGAGTTGAGAATTGACTGCCATTGTGATTCGGAAAACTCAGGTGCAGGTAGATTATTGATTATTTTGCAGTAGAAAATGTTTCCTCAGTGTCTGAACCGCCAGAAACATGAACAATGAGAGGAAAATATTTTCAATAAATAACCTAAGCTGACTTTACAGGGATGTGAATCAGGCCCCAACTCAAATCCATAGGTAAGGAACATAGTAGGCAGCTATACCTTTAAATTCAGTCATTCACAAAGTGAAACACAAATAGCCAATTAGGCAATTTTTATTTTTTTCTGTCTCTGCACAAATAATACTATCTCATCTCATCACATTGATAATGTATTGTCAGCATTGGATGAACACATTGTCTATAAACATTTTAAAAATTTGGGCCCACGAAAATCACTCAGGTAATGTTCTTTTAAGACCACAAGGTATTACATTACCTTTTGTACTCCTCATCACATCTCTCTGGGAAGGCTGAACAGAGAATTTTGAAGCTCAAAAGTTATTTCTGTCCAAAGTTTTTAAGACCCCCTGGTTCTCAATAGCCCAGAGCCCTTCATTCTCTGCCCTTAAAAGTCTGTTCTCAAATAATTCCATAACCTTACTTTGTTGTGAATGATAAATAATACCACTTCTTTGACCAAGTTCCTCATCTCTTAAATTGGTTTTAAAAATACGAGTATATATCTGGAAAATGGGAAATTCAGCACAATTCATGATTTAACAACCAGTACATTCATTCAGTATTAAATATGAATGATAGGATGAGTTCAATGTTATACACAAAGTAGACTTACTTTTCTAAAGTTCAAGGAATAAAGGTGTTTTTAAGCTGTAAGTTGTTTCAGAATACATGTAGGCATGCAAAAAGTGAGAAACTTAGCTTGGATGACAGATGTTAATCTCACCAATTTCAAATGCTCCATCTGCCTGCCCTTCCAAAAGTCAATAGATTCTGTTACCAAACAACAAATGGGGTCCTGCTGCCCACTGCCACTCTCTAGACAAAATTCCAGAGGCAAAGGTTTGATGATAAAGGAAATAAGCCTTTATTCAAAAGCAGTCACTTAAGCCTATCAAGTCATAGCCTTAATTACTTAAGCCTATCAATTAAGGCTAAACTCTAACACCTGGGTTCTCCTGACTTGTCCCCCTTTTAGTTTCTATAGGATTAGTGTACAAACTAAAACAACATAACATACAAAAGCAACACAATTTTAGAAGAATGGCAGGCTTCTGCCTCAGAGGCTGTTCCCTCTAGAACACTCAAAGAATAAACCTGCAACCCTCTGCCAGGCTAGCCCAATCCTAGGCTGTGCCCAGAGCTCCTTCCCATCCAAAATACTGTTTGTTGGGAAATGCAGGCAGCTGCAGCATGATTGGGGAAGAAGATCCTGAGAGTCTGAGAGCCTGAGCCAGAGCCAGAACCTGAGAGAGAGCCAGCTCAGGAGCCAGAAAAGCTCATGAGCTAAAGAGTCATCCATCTTTTTATTTCAATGCACTCTGGAGGCATTCAGCATCTCAGCCAATCCTGTCTTAGGCTGCTTTCCATTGCCTCAGCAACCTCCTCCTATGGCCCCTCCTACTTCTCCCCAGTGATCTTAATGATATCTATCTGTATCAATTCTAAAGAGAGGGAGCATAAGACAGCTGCAATGATCACTCCCAGAAGGCTTCTACTCTCTGGGCCTCCACTCATCTGTAAAATGGGAGGATTATTTTATATTATCTTTAATATGCCTTCCCATGTCAACATTTCCTTATTTCATAGTCCCTTCCACCGGTCCTATGACTACTTCTTAAATAGGACTTCACAGGCACTGAAAAAATTGGCTCTTTCTGTAAACTCAAAGCTCCTGATCATAATTTTATTCTCACTAAAACAATGGAGGACCTTGTTTGAGGTCCTGTGGTAGGTGGAATTCTAAGGTGAACACCCCAGATTCTTAGTCACTGGTGTATACACACCTTCTCAGAGTTATTCAATAAAACACTAATCTAAGTACTGCTATGAAGATATTTACAGATGTAATGAATTTCCCAAATCAGTTGCCCTTAAGATAGAATGAGTATCTCGGTGGAACTGACCTAATTGCTTAAGTTCTTTAAAGCAGGAAGTTTTCTCTGGCTGGTGATAAAGAAGAAGTCAGTGAGATATGGCTTGGAATAGAGCAAACATTCCTCTGGAAACTTTTTGGGGACTACATGTCAAGGAACTGGTGGCAATCAAATTCTTCCAAGAACTTGAATGATAATAGAAGAGACCCTGAGCCCAGGTAAGAAATGTAGCCCTCGCCAAATACCTTGATTTCAATGCAATGAGACCTTGAGCAGAGAATCCAGACATGCTGTGCCCCATTTCTGACCTAAAGAAATTGTGAGATATTAAGAGTATGTTGTTTTAATCCATTAAGGTTGTCATAATTTTTAGGCAGCAGTAGAAGATGAATACAGGTCCTTTTAGCCGTAGAATATTGGCTCCTGTTGGCCTCTTCACTTTTTTTTCTTGCTTTAAATTTCCCTTAGCTTAGGAATTATTTACTCTTTTTCATATTGCTTCTCTGAACAGACATGAGAAAGATGTACAGATAATAAATCTGTAAGTGGAACAACATTACATCACTTATCCACAGCTACAACTGCCTGTCATTAGTGAAATAATTAAAGACATGAAAGCCAGTAATGTGAATTAAATACCCATTTACACAAAGGAATTGAAAAATTAATTCAACTATTCTATATATCTTCTATCCAAAGTTCCAAGATTCAATGCAAACCCAGATACAAGATTAGTTTCTTCACCCTGGCCAGGTGGCTCAATTGGTTGGAAGGTCCTCCTGTACACCAAAAAGGTTGTGGGTTCAGTGCCCAGTGTACACACCTAGGTTGCAGGTTCTATCCACAATCAGGTCACATATGGGAGGCAACTGATCAATGTTTCTCTCTCACATCAATGTTTCTCTCTCCCTTCCTTCCTCTCTCTCTAAAATCAATAAACATATACTGGGGTGAAGATTTTTTTAAATATTGGTTCCTCCTTTTGGATATTTAGAAATATTTAAAGAGTACTACTCTATGGCAGGCAGTGGGGGTAATATGGTGAGCAAAACAGACCAGGTATCTTTTCTCACAGAGCTGACAGTATAGTACAGCATCATCCAACAGAAATAGAATGCAAACCACACTTGTTATCTAAAATCTTCTAGTATCCACCTTTAGAAAAGTAAAAGGAGATGAAATTAATTTTAATATATTTTATTTGACCCAATATATCCAAAATATCATCTTAATATGTGATCAATATAATTATTGATGAGGTTTTACATTCTTCTTTGTACTAATTCTTCAAATTCTGGTGTGTATTTAACACTTATAAAATATCTCATTTCAGACTAGCCACATTTCAAGGGATCAATAACCACATGTGACTTACAGCTGCTTGATACTATAACACACTGTGATAATTTGTTATGATAGGAGAATTACTGAGGGCTGTGGAAACACAAACGCAAGATGTTGAACTCAACCTTGGGAAGGGGAGAAAATAAGTAAGGCTTAATAAGTATTAACCAGGTGAATGGTGGGTGAAAGGGTATTCTAGGATGAGGGAATAGCATAAGCAAAGAACTGAAAGGCTGAGAAGGATGAGTATGGTCAAAGCTCAGAGAAAGTTAAGCAAAGCTTTTCCAAAGAATCACAAGTATTTCAGACACTGCAGGAGTGTGGATGGAGAAAGAAAGGCCCAATGTGCCTCCTGGAATTAGTCTCACTGTCTGCTGATCCAGTCAGTCAGCTCTGCCTCTTCCTACTTAGGGTGATAACTCATAAACAAATCCTGCTCAGTCCTTTCTCTGTTCAGAAATGTTACTCTCTAAACCTCTCTTCCCAAGAGTATATTACACTTCAGATATTGTTAAACAGTCACCTTAATTTAGCCATGATGCTTACGGCAACCAAACAAGGCATAGGCTTCCCTCAGGGCCCAAAATAGTGGTTTTGCAGTCCCCAGTCATTTATGTTATGTTGCCACTACTTTGGGCTTCCCTGCCTTGCCTCAGAAGTCTCTCTTCCTCCATAAAATTAATGAAAATAACAATAGCTGACATGTATTAAGTCCTTATAATGTGGAGAGCTAAGTACTTTACATGTATTATATCTTAACTATCACAATGAATCTCTATATTAGGCTCTCTCGTGACCCTTTGTTTACAGACAAGAGCTAAGACTTAGAGTAGTGAAGTGATTTGTTCAAGGAATGAAGCTTGGTCTTGTTGGGATTTAAGACCAAGGAGTCTGAATCTAGGTTAATGTTAAGCTATAATGCATGCTCACCTCCCTCTACACACATCATGTACATACACATGTGCATGCTTATGCACACACAGCAAAAGCATAGCCTTGAGAAGTACATATTTGGGTTGGACCAAGCTCTCAAGAAGGTGATCTGGTGGTCATTCTGAGGGAAGGGACCTTACAGGATGGAGAGCATCCTGTTCCTCATGGTCTTAAGGTACTAGGATTCAGGGCCAGGAAGAGAACGGGTATCAGAACTGATCTGCCGACTCTTCTGAGTACTCTTAGCTATGCCAGCATTTATGCCAGCTCATCTCTACTCTGGGATGTACAAGAGAAAAATTAGTAAGGAAGAGTTATTATCTAATAAAATTGGCATTTTTGGGTCTCTCTCTCTCTCTCTCTCTCTCTCTCTCTCTCTCTCTCACACACACACACACACACACACACACTAATCACTGTGATGTATTCAGTGTCTCAGGGCTTTTTGACTCATTTACCACCTCTGTTCTTGTCTTTTACTCAGTAGAGAAGAGGGAATGGATAGCAAATGCAAGAGCTGCATTGCCAGCCATTCTGAGCCAAAAGAATGACGAACCAATTCCCTCCCAAACCCATCATCCCTGTCTAGCTTTGTGGAGAATAATTAAGCTTACAAGCACTGGGCAGTCCTAGCTACAGCTGACTGTGATATTCAAAAAATAATCCAAAACAGTCTTCTTTCTGGTCTACTGCCCTGGATCAGGCCTGTCTTTGAATTTTTTTGTTCTGCTTTCTTGTGTCTGTGATTCCTAATTTACCCTTAGGCTTTAACAATGAACCTGTTCCTCTTTAAACGGTAGAAGACACTTCTAACCATGGCAGGTGGATATGGAGACAAAGAAACCCAAACTGTACAGAGGCTGAATCAAGATAAACAGCCTAATGATTTAACTCTTTCCTCATCTTCTGCCTGCCTCCCATTACTTAGTTTGCTTAGTTCCCCTAATGCAGCCCATTTGTCTTTCACTTGTCTTTGCAAATGGACACTTGGTAACTTTGATACCACTTTCCCCAACCCAGCTGTGTGAGTGTACACGCCCTTACAGTGCTTAAAAATTGTCATGGAGATCAAAGGTAAAAAACCACCCATCACAACAGTCTTTTAAGGGGTACTATATGAAGAGAATTGAGTCTCTTCCCTTAACAACAGTGGTTTGCAAAGTGTGGTTCCTGAACCAGAAGCATCCACACCACCTAGGAATTTCTTAGAAATCTAGATTCTCAGGCCTCAACCTGGTACTACTGAATCAGAAACTCTGTAGGTAAGGCCAGAAGTTTTTGTGATTCAGGTGACTCTGATGCATGCTAATGTTTCAGAACCACTGCTTTATGGAATTCCTTCTAAAGTAATGCCCATGGTTAGAGAAACCCTGCTTAAAAAGGCAAGAAGACAAAGTAAGGGGAAAACTGACTTTGGTTTTAACAGTGGTTCTCAACTTTGTATGCACATTAGAATCATCTAGAGAGCTATAAAAATACCTCTGCCCTACCCTCAGAAGTTGGATTCAGATGGTTTGACATAGCACCTAGGCATTAGAATTTTTAAAAAGCTACCAAGGATTCTAATGTGCAACTAGGGCTGTGCACTACCACTTTTAGAAACATAGGGCAAGATGTCATCTGGAGGACTTCCCTTTTCAGTTATCATCTGGTAAATTCCTGGGTTTGAGACAGGGAAACACCAGGATGGCACATGAGTGACAGGGAAGTATAACCAGTCTGAGAAGAAGAAGGCAAGGAGCTAATGCGTATTGAGTGCCTGTTACATGCCAAGCATGATACTAGGCCCACACAGCCCCAAGCAAGTAGATTTTCTGGGACCATCACTGTGGAGCAACCAAGGGGAGGAGTTAGGATTAAAGAGATGATTAATCCACAGGACCAGACAGAGAGGGTGCTCATTATAATCATTCAAGGAATAATGAACAAAAGAAGTGGGAGAAGCCATCCCAGCTTAGAGGCAGAAGGCTAGACTAAATGGCCTAATATTTCCTCCAGATTTCTAGAATGCTATATAAAAGCATAAGAACTGATATGATTTGGAAGCTGTTTCTGCACATTAACAGTGATGGAGAAATCATTATCACCGAAACTTTGAGGTGACTCAGACAACCTTAAGGATGAATGAGATCAAGTACTATCATACCAATTTTATAGGCTAGAACAGCGGTTCTCAATATGTAGTCCCTGAAGTTTGTTAGAAAAATAAATTATCAGACCCCACCCCAGTCCTATAGAATCAGAAACTTTGGGGGTGGAGCCCTGCAATCTGTGTTTTAACAAGTCTTCCAGGTAACCCTGATGGGTGTTCAAGTTTGAGAATCGCAGCTCTAATGGAAGTTCATGCAACTGATCTTCTATGGAGTCATCAATTTTTCCTTTTTTCACATCACTACGTATTCACGAAGGAGCCTATCTTACCGCCATCACACCCTTGTAAGCACTGTACTGGAAAAAGCTGAGAAAGGAACAGGGCTGTGGTGAGAACTGGCAATGATGCTGGTAGAAAACGTGAGAGAGTGGGCCCCCAAACCCTGACATGTGCTTACAATGTGGCCCTTGGAAGGTCACCTAACATCTCTGGCTCAAAATATGGCACACAAAAGATTCTCAATAAATATCTGAGTACCTGTAAGTCAAAGGCAATAGCACTGGAGGAGGCAGGGTATGGTGAAGGGAATAGGAGTGAGATATCTGAGATTGGTTCTTGGCTCTACCTTTTGACATGGAGCAAAGTACTTTCCAATTCAGCCTCAGTTTACTCAGCTATAAAATGAAGAGAGATTCTGATTACAAGATTTCCAAAGGCTCTGTTGACATCAATGTTGTTTTTTTTTAAGTTCTGCACTGTGATATTGAGTTTGGTGAGCCGATTTCTTTAACAATAGGACCATATAAACACAAAATCTTTTATAGTCTCTGAATATGTTCTATATATGTGATTAATTTCCAGCCCCAGGCAAAAAACTATTACTAGTACTGTAGGAGGTGGGTTAATCATTACTGTGTGGCAAACCACCCTGCAACCACCTAATTAAACACCATCCCAACTCATTTAATAATTAGAGTTTTCCATTGTATGGTTAGTAGTACACAACTGTCTCTTTGTGGTTGGGAGCTATTTGGAATATCTGGGAAACATTATACACAAATGACTGAGGCAAGCATTTTGAACTCATTAGGGTTGTAGGGTTAAGTGAACCCCTCAATTGTCCTTAATCATTAGAAGGTGAAAAATACAGCAAAGGGTGAAGGAAAACCTGCAACACAGAAAGGAATGCAAGTAGTAAAAAGAGGCCAGATCTCATGCATTAGCTTCCCATTAGTTGTGTGAACTCAGATTTGCCATTTAACATCTCTGAGCCACAGAGTTGTCTGTGAAAAGGAAATAATATGACCTGCCTCATGTTCTGAAGAGTAAAGAATAGACTATGTAAGGGGCCCAATACAAAACCCAGAACAATCTGAAATAATCAGTCGATGAGAGAGGATATTATCCTGAATTAACACCCTTTATGGAAGCAAATGGAATTGTGAGATTCCGGTTGCCTGCAACTTAATCAAACAAAAAAGAAAAAGGGCTTGAGGCATAGCTGCTACATACCCAGCTCCGAGCAGGGTACTGTGCGGCATAACCAAGAAATGACAGGTAGAATCACACAAAACTGAAATATTTGCTCGTCTTACCTACAAACTCATCATGTTATGGTGTACCTAATACATGAGCCTGTGCCTCATTTTATGTAAAGTCTGATCTTGTCACAAAATGATTGATGTGAAAGAAAACAATAGCAAGCCCGAAATATTTAACCGAATACCGACTTACATATAATACAATATATGCAGTGCAGGGAGGCTTAGTTGGTGGCCCTAGAGGCAACCAACGAATTGTCTTTTTGGTCTGTGTGACCTACTCAGATGCTCACATTTTTTCTTTAATCCTCACCTGATGATATGAGTTTTTGTAAGTATATTTTATTGATTATGTTGTTACAGTAGTTCCAATTTTTCCCCTTTGCTCCCCTCTGCCCAGTAACCCCCTTCCCTCCAGCAATCCCACCTCCCTTAGTTCATGGCCATGGGTCCTGCATATAAGTTCTTTGGCTTCACCCCTTCCTATATTATTCTTAACATCCCCCTGTCTATTTTGTACCAACCAATTATTCTTCTTAGTCCCTGCATCATTTCCCCACTTTTCTCCCTCACCCTTCGAGGTGGTAACCCTCCAAATGATCACCATACCTATGTTCTGTTCCTATTCTGGTTTGCTTAGTTGGGTTTTGTTCTTATTTTTTAAATTCAGTTGCTGATAGTTGTGAGTTTCTTGTCATTTTAGGGTTCATAGTTCTGATCTTCTTTTTCTTAAGTAAGTCCCTTTGACATTTCATATAATAATGGCATGGTGATGATGAGCTCCTTTAGTTTCACCTTGTCTGAGAAGCACTTCATCTGCCCTTCCATTCCAAATGATAGCCTTGCTGGATAGAGTAATCCTGGTGCAGGTTTTCTTTCATCACATTAAATACTGCTTGCCAGTCCCTTCCTGCCTGCAAAGTGTCCTATGAGAAATCAGCTGATAGTCCTATAGGCACCCCCCCCCCCCTGTAGAAAACTCTCTGCCTCTCTCTTGCTGCCTCCAGGACTCTCTCTTTATCTTTCACCTTTGGCATCACAATCATGATGAGTCCTGGTATGGTCCCCTCTGGGTCCAGCTCGCTCAAAACCCTCCATGCTTCCCGGACCTGTATGTCCACCTCCTTCACAAAATTTGGAAAGTTTTCCTCATTTTTTTCAATTCTCGCTTCTTCATTCTGCACTGGTAGACTGTTTTTTTCTTCCTTATGTTCCAAATCATTGATCTGAACCCTGGTTTTCTTCCCTTCACCATTGGTTTTGTGTGGATTTTCCTTCATTTCACTTAGCATAGCCTTCACTTCTTCCCTTATGTGTTTGCCATACTCAAGCATATCTGTCAAGCCTGTGAGCATCTTTGTTACCAGTGTTTTGAATTCTGCATCTGTTAGATTGGCTATCTCCTCATGTTAGGTTGGCTATCTCCTCGTCACTTAGTTCTCTCACTGGAACCTTGATCCATTTCCCCTTTTGGGCCATACTTCTCTGTCTCCTCAACTTGACAGGCTCCTGTGTTTGCCTTTGTGTTTTGGGTAGAGCTGTCGCTCCTGTTACGTTGTAAGGGGAAGAGCCTTAGGTATTCGTCAGTACAGGGCAACATGTTTCACCATGTTGTGGCACTGTATGTAGGGGAAGGGTCCTAGAGGGAACAATGCCACCTGCCCAGCACTCGCCCCCTTTCCAGGCACCTCTCCCACTTCCGCACCAGACTGGTGCCCCTCTAGTTGCTGCTCTGGCCATCATTCCCAGAGTGGGTGGGTCTGCTTACGTCCAGCTGTGGAAACATTCAAAGGCCCCCATCTTGGAGTAGGATCACCCAGAGTGCCTCTGTGACTGAAGTGAACGATTAAGGGTAATTGGGCCAACGAACTGCTGAGAATATATGGGAAGTGGTAAGTCAAGTTAATTAATCTGTTACACTGTCTGACACCCTCATATCTGGAATAACTTTAAGGATCCTCACAGGCTCTTAGGCATGGAAGAAATGAGAATTTATTGCTGTGTGATTTCTAACTCTAACCCACATAGGAAGTCCTTTTCTATCTAGTCCAAAGAAGGCAGATTGAGGATGGTTTATTGTACTTTGCCTGCCTCTAGCTCCTAGGAACAAAATTTCAATACGTCTGTTTCAGGGAGGAAGCAAAACATAGTTTCATGGCTAAGGTAGAGACCAAGTCACTTATGGGACAGCACCTAGTGTAAATTAATAACATTCATACTCATCTAAACACGAAACATGCAAGTAGAACCACATAAGTTTCCAAAGAAATGTATAACTTTATCAAATTAGCTTTCCTTCTTGATCCTTCCACTCAGTCTTTCAGACTTCATCTCAGAGCTGTCACTAAATGTGGGAGAAGAAAAAGAGAGGAGCATTCAAGAAATCCTGTTGATTTTACTTTCCCAATGATGTTTGCAACTATCCTTTTCTTTCCAGCCCCATAACTAACCCAGTACCCAACCTTATCCTCCACCCCTCAATATGCTCTTGACTGTATTCTTGTCTGCAGGGCTGGCTTCATGGGCCTGCTATCTGTGCAGTGTCACAGGGACTCACACTTGATTTAAAACTCTGCTGTCATTATCTTGAAAGTCTTAATAATTTTTAATAAGGGATCCTGCATATTAATTTTGCAATGACCCTCACAAATTATTTAGTCAGTCCTTCCTGTCTTTCCCTATCTGGATCCATCTTACACATAATATTTATTGTTAGAGATGGTTTGCTAATGCCAGTAATAATGTCCTAATATCTCTAATGGCTATCCAGTGTCTCAAGAATCAAACCCAAACTCCTCAATCTGGCTTTCTGTTACCTGGCCTCTGTCTAATGTTCCATACATCTCATACAACTTTTACCCATTCCAGAATTTGGGATGGTTTTACCATTAACTGGCTGTAGCACATTGGTTAACAGCTTAAGGGCCTTGTTTATATTTACTAGCTGTGTGACTTTGGGTAAATTCCTCCTCTGTAAAAAGGGCATGCCAACAGGGCTCATCTCATTAGGTTAGTGTAAGAATTAAATAAGACAAAAAAAACAAATCTCTAAGCATAGTTCCTGGCCCCTACTCTATGTTCAATAAATATTAGCTACTAATATTGTTGTTTACTGTTCTAATTGATAGACAATTGAGTGGTTCTAGAAGTCACCATGCCTTTCCCCCAGTCTAGTTAGCCACATTGCTGGCTGAATTTAAAGTGTCTCAGGATGACCTGACATGTCCCTCTACTTCCCTCTCACAAACACCTCCATTACCCTCCTCCAGCTATAGCTCATTACAGTTCACTGTTAAGCTTCTCCCTCTCTTCTCCCTCTTCTAGTATGGGAGCAACCTTATGGGCCTGCAGAAGCTGCAGAGGCACACATAGAGAGGAAGCAATACACTTGTCAGTGAGGGCTTCTGAGGGAAGAAGCTATGGGAACTGGCATTCAGGCTTTGAATACCACCCCTTCTCCTGCCAAGGCATATCCATTTCCCTGGCAAGCCCATGGTAGACCCTGGGGGATACACGGCGATTTCAGATGAGCTTTGTCCCGGTATCTGCATGAAATGGCTCTGGGAAAGTACCTTAAATCATACCAGATCAAATCCAATTTGGCAGCAAAGGTTCATTTTGAGCTGTTGAAGTCATTCACAAAGTATTCAGAGAAAGTGACTCAGCCTACATGAAGAATAAGCACCTGCTTGGAATTTCTGTATGAGTCCCTTGCTACAACCCAACTGCGGTGAGTTCCAACCATGTCACTCCCTGTTTCTTCCCATCAACTTATAGGTGTGTTTTATCCTTCTTTTAGAACAAGGTTTCTCAACCATGGCTGTACTTGAGAATCACTTGCGGAACTTCTGAAGCATATCAATGTTTGGTCATCCTCAAGACCAGTTAAATCTGAAAGTCCAGTAGAAGGGCTTGGCATTGGTAATGTTGACAAGCTCCCAGGGTGATCCTAACGTGTAACTAGGGCCAAGAACCACTGGACTAGATAAGTATAGTGGGCTCTTAAATAATCTCCTGGTTTCCATGTATTTCTCCTTTAAAAACAAGATTTTATTTATTTATTTTCAGAGAGAAGGGGAGAGGGGGAGAGGAACGTTGGTGATTGCCTCTCGCACACCCCTAACCAGAAACCCAGCCTGCAGACCAGGCCTGTGCCCTGACCAGGAATCAAACTGGTGACCTTTTGGCTTCTGAGACAATGCCCAACCCACTTAGCCACACCAGTTAGGGCATCTTTCTCCTTATTAAACATTGCTGTGCCACCTACTACTTGAAATACAAAATCCAATATGAAAGCCCAATAGAAAACCTCCCATATGACCCTATTTACTTTCTTGCCATGCTCACCCACTCACTCTGCCCTCCAGTCACACCCAGCTCTTTATCAGTGCACAGAGGCACCACCTAGATGAATCCCATTGCAATTTTCTTTATACTGTTTTCTTGACCTAGAATGTATCTCCTTCTTTGCCTAAAGCAGTGTTTCTCAAAATATGAGAGCTTGTTAAAACACAGGTTTCTAAGCTCCACCCCAGAGTTTCTAATTCAGTAGGTTCAAGTGGACCTGAGATTTGAAACTAACAAATCCTAAAGTGATGTTGATGTTGCTGGTCAAAAGACTGCATTTTGAGAACCAACTGCCTAGAAAAACCTTACCCTTTAGGCCGGGCCAGCTCAACTGCTGCCTTCACTACAATGCCTTCCTTTACCTCCCACCTTCCAGGTAAAAGTGAGCATTTGTGCTCTGCACTCTTCTGGTGTTTTATTTGTGCCTCTGTTGGTTATACTTGGTTGTATTTCCGTCTCTTCCATTAGACTCTAAAGTCACTGAAAATGGATTATTTTGCAGTCATGTTTGTATCCACTGTGATGCTTTGTACTGCATTTCATAGCAAAAGAGCCCTGTAAATATGTCTTGAATGGAGCTGTTTACTCTAACATGTAGAGAGAGCCTGGGTGTGTGGGCAGCCTCTGCAAACTGAACTTGAGTCACATAGAATGGCACCATCCTTCTTTGAATGCATAGTGTAAACCCCAAATGCTTCAGTTTTACCTTATGATTTAGTAGAAGCTGCTCTCCCCTTCCTGAATTTCCAAAAGGCCTCTCAAAATGGCATTGCAGTTTCAGGAGAAAAATGACTCTAGCAAAATTTTCTGTTGGCAAACTTTAAGAAAACAGGTTTATCCTCACCATCTTCCATCTCTCTTCACTGACTTCTAATTCCCACTCTCCCACTCCCAAGCACCAGTGTTTTCATGCTGGTTTCTGGCCATTCAAATGGTTTCACAGCAATGGTTCATGTGCTCCAGCCAGACTTTCCTACCCTCCTCTCCTGCCTTTTGGTCTCTGTACTCTGCTAAGATGCTCTGTGGATAATAAAACCTCTAGATATAACACTGTGCTTAAGAGCATGGGCTCTGGGGTCAAAGAGATCTTGAGATTCCTTGGACCCACCACTTATCTGTTGTGTCACACTGGGAAAGTCAACAAACTTCTCTAATGCTACATTTTTCATCTGTCATATAGGGATGTCATGCATACTTTTCAGAGTAATTACAAGGAATAAAATGAAATAATGTATGTAAAGCACATATATCAAATGCTCAATAAATAGTTGCTATTACAAATGCATTTATGATTAATATCTGGTGAAAACTTGCCCAGTTATCCCCTCCAGCCCTCATCCCCATCCCAGGTAGCCTTTGCAATCTAAAAACAACCTTACGTGGGAGGGTCTCTGGAGAAACCCTCTCTTTTTTGCACCGCAGCCAGCATGATCATTTTTGTTTAAGGGACTGATTTTCTATTCCTTTCTTCCAAGAATGTAACTGAATTAGATTTCATCTCCTACCTTTAGTACACTGTCAGTGATTTTTCTGGACTTGCTTTCCTTTTTTAAAAATATACTTTATTTTTCAGAGCAGTTTTAAATTCCCAGCAAAATTGACAGGAAGGTACAGAGAGTTTCCATATATCTCTACTGCTACACACACACTGCCTCCCCCACTATCAACATACACTACCAGAGTGATGCATTTGTTATAATCGATGAATCTACATTGACACATAAAAATCACCCAAAGTCCATAGTTTACATCAGGGTTCACTCTTGCTGTTGTACAATCAATGAATTTGGACAAATGTATAATGACATGTATCTATCATTATATGAGACACCATTTGTGTATCATACACAGTAGTTACACGGCAAAAAAATCCTGTATGCTCCACTGATTCATCTGTCTCCACCACTGATCTCAGGCAACCACTAATATTTTTATTGTCTCCATAGTTTTCTCTTTTCCAGAATGTTGTATAGTTGGAATCATACTGCTGTTGCCTTTTCCGCTTGGCTTCTTTTCTTAGTAATAGGCATTTACAGAATTATCTTTTCAGAATATAAATTGGATCACTTTCTTCTTCTGCTTAAGCAGTTTCCCATTGCTTCCCCCTTGCTTGTAGAACAAAACCCTGAATCATTAAATGGCAAAAAAAAAAAAAAAAAAAAAAAAAAAAAAAAAAGGCCCTGAATTTAGTGGTTCTTAACTGGGAGTATTTGGGAATTTAGGGGCTTTTTGGCTGTAATAAATATTAAGGGGACCTTTTGGAATTTAGAAGACAGGAACCAGAGAGGTTAGACTTCCTGAAACCTTGCATATGCAAACTAGCATCCCGTATCCCCGCTGTAGAATTGTCCCACCCCCACAGCCAATGGCATCCCCATTGAACCCTGCTGCATTATCTCCCACCATTCCTTTGCTCTCTGGACTCCAGCCACCCTGGCCTTGTTTCTAGTCCTCCACAGCACCTTGGACTTGCTGGTCTTTCTGCTTGGAATATCACTTAACTCTGACTGACCTTCAGATTTCAGTAAAAGTGATATTTCTCCGTGGAGGCTTTCATTAACTTCTTGTTACAGTGTACACTTCCTTAGAATTGTCTCTTTCCTTCAGAATATGTATCTCAGTTTATAATTATATTTTTATCCATATAATTATTTGATTAATGTCTATCTCACCCACAAAATCAGAACCTCCAAAAAACAAGCATCATATCTGTTTTTGCTCACCATTGTATACCCTGCACCTAGCCCAATGTTTAGCTAGTAGTAGGCTCTCTCTCTCTCTCTCTCTCTCTCTCTCTCTCTCTCTCTCTCTCTCTCTCTCTCTCTCTCTCTTTCTCTCTCTCTCTCTCCTACAATCATCCATCCCCCAGTCTTTCCCAAGGTTTAAGGGAGAGGGGGCAGCTATGAACATGCTCGACTTTCAGGGATCTTAAAACAATTGGATCCCACTTGACTCTTTGAGGTAGGAAGGGGAACTAGACAGAGTAGAAAGGTTCTTTTCTTTAATTATTCTGCTTGCATTCAAGCTTCTTAGAGTGAAGTCACAATGGCTATGTTTCTAATTTATTCCTGATTCCAAAATGTTACACATATACATTCTGATTGAATGATTACTTTCAAATCTAATTATATTAAAACAAATAAAAGAGTGTTTAAAGCATATTGTCTGGTCACTTTTTGATGCTTTCAAGATGTGCAAGGTACCTGTCCAATTTTTGGAAAATTTGAAAAACTCCTTGTAAAGAATTTAACAGCCACATACACCTCAACTCTCTTGTGAGCTGTACATTGAAAATCATAACAGGCTGCTGCAGCTCTAAGTGGTTTAGAGTTGGGTTTTTTTATAATTATATATTTTAATTTTTGTTTGTCTTCTTAATGCCATAATCTAGGCAATCAAAAAGGAAAAGAAAAAGAAAGAGTGAAAGATATGTACAGGTGTACAGTTTGAGTGGAGCTGCTGAGAAGAACAGAAACATACTACTTTGTGGGCACAGGACCCAGGGAACAGTGATGCCAGTTAGTGGAGAAAGTGGTGACATAAGGCATTATGGTGTTGCTACTGGGATGTGGGCTACTTGATGACATTTCCTGGACCTCTAGGAAGTAGCATTTGGCTAAGGTCAGGGTTAGGAAATTTAACTTTCACTTTCTTTCCCCTTTCTCACCCCCAAGCCTGAGTTTAGGGCCACTACCTTGCTCCTCCTTCCCAGTCCTTAGATTATAATCTGGGCTAGGTCCTAAGGGCCTGTGCCCTGAATCATTTACTCTGGCAGTTTAGTACTGCTTCCTGTTAGCCAGTATGTGTAAAACCATAAGAAGTGGCTCAGAGAATTCTGGTGGACATGTGGTTTGTAAAGCAGAGCACTTTCTCCCCACCTCCCCAGCTCAAAGCACACTGTGACTCATCTGATTATAGGGATTTAACACAGATGGGAAAACCAGAGCCTTCCTAATTTTTAAATTCCCTCCTCTCCAGAGCATAAATTCACAGGCTCAAGCAAAGATCTGTGAATCAAACTTCATTTGGAACTGAAAGTTCAAAAACTTAAATAATTCAAAGCTTCAATAAACTTGTCAATAGCTTTTAGATTTAGTTTTCTACATTTGCCCACTATTTTTTTAAGTTCGTATGTTAAATTTTTAAAATAGAAAAAAAGTTGTCATCAATTGTTATTTTCCAAGGTGTTACTCCACAAAGGGGAAAAACAAACAGAATAGACAAAACGTTTTTATTTAAAAAGATAGTGGCTGCACCAGTCTGCATTTCCACCAACAGTGCAGTAGGGTACTCATTTCTCCGTATCCTCGCCAGCATTTGTTGTTTGTTGATTTGTTGATGATGGCCATTCTAACTGGTGTAAAACGGTATCTCATTGTGATTTTTATTTGCATCTCCCTGATGGCTAATTATGTTGAGCATTTTTTCATGTGTCTATGGACCTTCTGTATGTCGTCTTTGAAGAAGTGTTTGTTCAGGTCCTTTGCCCATTTTTTAATTCGGTTGTTTGTTTTCTTGATGTTGAGTCATATAAGCTCTATATATTTTGGAGATCAGTCTCCTGTCTGTAATGTCATTGGCAAATACGTTTTCCCATATGGTGGGTTTCCTCTTCAACTTGCTGATGTTTTCTTTTGCTGAGCAGAAACTCTTTAGTTTGATGTAGTCCCATTTGTTTATTTTTTCCTTTATTTCTCTTGCTTTAGGAGATGTATCCGTGAAGATATTGTTACGTGGGGTATCTGAAATTTTGAAGCCTATGTTTTCCTCTAGGGCTTTTATGGTGTCACAGCTTACATTTAAGTCTTTGATCCATCTCGAGTTTATTCTCGTGTGTGGTGTAACTTGGTGGTCTAGTTTCATTTTTTTGCAAGTCCCTATTCAGTTCTCCCAGCACCATTTGTTAAAGAGGCTCTTCTCACTCCATTTTATGTTCCTTTCTCCTTTATCAAATATTAGTTGACCATAGAAGCCTGGGTTTATTTCTGGGCTCTCTATTCTGTTCCACTGATCTATATGTCTGTTCTTATGCCAGTACCAGACTGTTTTGATCACAGTGGATTTGTAGTATGGTTTGAGGTCTGGTGTTGTGATTCCTCCTGCTGTGTTCTTCTGTCTCAAGATTGCTTTGTCTATTCGGGTCTTTTTTGGTTCCATATGAATTTTTGGAGTATTTGTTCTAGGTCTGTGAAATATGTCATTGGTATTTTAATAAGGATTGCATTGAATCTGCAAATTGCTTTGGGTAGTATGGCCATTTTGATGATGTTGATTCTTCCCATCCAAGAACATAGAATTTGCTTCCATTCATTTGTATCTTCCTTAATTTATTTCTTCAGTGTTATATCGTTTTCTGAGTATAGGTATTTTACCTCCTTTGTTAAGTTTATTCCTAACTACTTTATTTTTCTTGTTGCTATAGTAAATGGTATTTTCTTTTTTATCTCTGTCTCTGATATTTTATTGTTGGTGTACAGAAATGCCTTAGATTTCTGTATATTTATTTTCTACCCTGCTATTTTGCCAAATTTGCTTCTTCTCTGGAGTAGCTTTTTAGTTGGGTCTATAGGGTTTTCTATGTATACTATCATGTCATCTGCATATAAAGATAATTTTACTTCCTCTTTTCCAATTTGGGTGCGTTTTATTTCTTTTTCTTGTCTGATTGCTGTGGCTAAGACTTCCAACACTATGTTGAATAGCGTGGAGAAAGTGGGCAGTCTTGTCTTATTCCTGATTTTAGGGGGAATGCTTTCAGTTTTTGTCCATTGAATATGATGTTGGCTTCAGGTTTCTCATATATAGCCTTAATGATGTTAAGGTACGCTCCCTCTATTCCCATTTTGCTGAGTGTTTTCATCATAAATGGGTGTTGTAATTTATCAAATGTTTTTTCTGCATCTATTGATATAATCTTGTGGTTTTTGTCTTTCATTTTGTTTAGATGATGTATTATATTTACTGATTCGAGAATATTAAACCGTCCATGCATCCCTTGGATGAATTCCACTTGCTCGTAGTGTATGATATTTTTGCTGTATTGCTGGATCCTGTCTGCCAATATTTTGTTGAGGATTTTAGCATCTATGTTCATCAGTGATATTGGCCTATAGTTTTCCTTCTTTGTTGTGTCTTGACCTGGTTTTTGGATTAGGGTAATACTGGCTTCACAGAAAGAGATTGAGATTTTCCCTCTTCTTGGATTTTTTGGAATAGTTTGAGGAGGGTAGGAGTTATTTCTTCCCTAAATGTTTTGTGAAATTTGACTGTGAAGCCATCTGGTCCAGGGCTTTTGTGTGCTGGGAGATGTTTGATTACTGTTTCAAATACCTTCTTTGTTATTGGTCTGTTGAGACTTTCTACTTCTTCTTGATTCAGTTTTGGAAGGTTATATGATCCTAGAAATTTGTCCATTTCTTCTAGGTTGTCAAATTTCTTGCCATAAAGTTGTTTGTAGTAATTTCTTAGAATCGTTTGTATTTCTGTAATATCAGTCATGATTTTTCCTCTTTTGTTTCTGGTTTTGTTTATTTGGGTCTTCTCTCTTTTTGTCTTGATTAGACTGGCTAGAGGCCTGTCGATTTTGTTTATTTTTTTGAAGAACCAGCTCCTACTTTTGTTGATCTTTTGAATTGGTTGTCTGGTCTCTATGTCATTTAATTCTGCTTTGATCTTGATGATTTCTTTCCTTCTTCTTGCCCTAGGCTTTGTTTGTTGTTGTTGTACTAGTTCTTGTAGCTTTAGGGTTAAATTTTTTATTAGAGATTCTTCTATCCTTTTCAGTTATGCCTATATTGCTATAAACTTCTCTCTTAGGACTGCTTTTGCTATGTCCCATAGGTTTTGGGCTATTGTGTGTTCATTATCGTTAGTTTCCAGAAACTTCTTGATTTCTTCCTTGATGTCATTGTTAACTCATTCATTATTTAATAACATGTTATTCATTCTCCATGAGTTTGGGTGTCTTTAATTTTTTTTTCTGGGGTTGATTTTTAGTTTCAAGGCATGGTGGTCTGAAAAGATGCTTGATATGATTTCAATTTTCTTGAATTTGTTGAGGCTTGTTTTGTGTCCTATCATGTGGTCTATCTTTGAAAATGTCCCATATGCATTTGAGAAGAATGTATATTTTGCTTCTTTGGGGTGAAAAGTTATATATATATCAGTTAAGTCCATGTGGTTTAGTGTGTTGTTCAATGCCTGTATATCCTTGGTGTTTCTTTGCTTCGAAGATCTGTCTATTGTTGATAATGGAGAGTTAAAGTCCCATACTATGAGTGTGTTACTGTTAATATCCTTCTTGTGGTCTTCTAGTATTTTCTTTATGTATTTGGGTGCTCGTATGTTGGGTGAATATATGTTTATCAGTGTTATATCTTCTTGATGGATCGTTCCCTTAAGTATTTTCAAATGTCCTTCTTTGTCTCTTTTTATTGCCCTTGCTTTGAAATCTGTTTTGTCTGATATGAGGACTGCTACTCCAACTTTTTTTTTCATGTCCATTTGCTTGGAATACTTTTTTATATCCCTTTACTTTCAGTCTATGTAAATCTTTTGTTTTGAGGTGTGTTTCTTGCAGACAGCAAATATGTGGGTCTTGTTTTCTTATCCATTCCATTACCCTATGTCTTTTAATTGGAGTGTTTAATCCATTTACATTTAAGGTTATTTTTGACATGTATTTATTCATTTCCCTTTGTACCTATGTTCCTCTCCTCTTTTTTTTTTTTCTTTTTCTTAAAACTTTCCCTTTAGCATCTCTTGCAATGCTGGTTTTGTGGAGATGTATTCTTTTAGTCTTTCTTTGTCTGGGAAACTCCTTATTTCACCTTCCAATTTGAATGAGAGCCTTGCTGGGTAGAGTATTCTTGGTTGTAGGCCTTTGTTTTTCATTGCTTGAAATATTTTTGACCATTCCCTTCTGGCTTTTAGTGTTTCTGTTGAGAAATCGGTCGATAGACTTATCGGAGCTCCCTTGTATGTTATTTGCTGTTTTTCTCTTGCTTCTTTTAGGATTCTCTCTTTGTCTTTGAATGTTGCCATTTTAATTATGATGTGCCTTAGAATGGGTTTTTTGGGGTTCCTCTTCATTGGGACTCTCTGTGTTTTTTGAACTTGCATAACTTTTTATCTCATCAGGTTGGGAAAATTTTCTGTCAATACTTCTCCTATCAGCTTTTCTATTCCACGCTCCTCTTCTCCCTCTCTTATTCTGATGATCCTGATATTGTTCCTTCTCATGCTATCATGTAATTCCCTTACATCTTGTTCATATTTTTTCAATCTTTTTTCAATCTGTTGTATTGTCTGGAAATGTTTTTCTACATTGTTCTCTAACTCACTAATCTGATCCTCTGCTTCGTTTAGTCTGCTTTTGATTGATTCTACTGTGTTTTTCCATTCAGAGATTCTATTCTTCATTTCTTCCTGGTTCTTGTTTATAGCTTCTATGTCTTATTTACGCTGGTGTACTTCTCTGAAAGTTCCCTGTAATTTTCTTGGAGCTGTTTTTAACTTCCTTGGAGGTTGTGGTAATTGTTTTTGAGGTTGTCGAGTATATTGAGCTTCTTTACCACCATTGTTTTGAATTCCATGTCTGAAATTTGGTCTATGTCTATTCTATCTACCTCTCTTTCTGGGGATTCCTCTTTTCTTTTCATTGAGAGGTTGTTTCTGCGTCTTACCATTTTGGGTTCTTTTTGTTTTTTTTGTTTTTTTTTTTGGATTTGTCTGCTTTGACTTCCCACCTTTGTTGTATGACATTCTTTATAAGAAATCTGGGGGTTTCAGTGGTGCAGTCTCTTTGATCTGCTGAGCCTGATGTTCTTGGGGTATCCTTTATGTCATTTGTTTATGCTGTCTGTTTATATTTCAGATGCTCTTTGGTGGGATATTCCCTCTGGTTTGTTGATTGAGAGTCACTCTATCCACTTTGTCTTGAGTTCTTTTGTGGAGATGCTGTTAAAAACATAAACACACTGCCCGGGCAGGAAACCCACACTCTCAAAAATATCCCCCACCCTCTATCCCGCTATCGTCAGACAATGAGCCAGTATTAATATAAATGTAGAGAGATTAGGGCTTTTACACTATAGGAAGATCAGATAAGAGTTGTTTTTAAGGAGGAAAACTATGATTTTTGAGAGAGGGGATGATAGATTAATAATAGTAGCAAGTAGTATTGAGACTATGCAAGACAGTAGGTAATATTTACATTGTATGTTATTAATAATAAAAGAAAAGGAGGTAAGAATGCAGAATATTGTAAGAAAGTTGGATTGTATAGTATTAGATTTATATAGTAGTTATATTCTATTTATTTAGTGTGAAAGGGAGGCTAGACAGACAAAAAATAAACAAAAATTAAAGAAGAAAGATGAGAATGAGCAATGATATGAAACAAATTAAAGATAAATTTTTAAGGGAAAAAATTTTTAAAGTAAAAATTAAAATTAAATTAAAAATTAAAAATGAGAAATTAAAAAACTTACAGTAAAATAAAATATAAATAAAAAAACTAAAATAGAAATAAAAAGTTTAAAAATATATATAGGAAAGTTTTTATTCAGTTCAGCCTTTACGTATCATCTTCTTTTTCTGGATCCACAGCTGGTCTAAGGAGGCGGGCCAGTGGTTCATGTTCCTTGCAGCAGTGGTGTGCACCCACGGTGGCTGGCATTTTCCTTTGGCGCCTGTTGGAGCCGGCCTGGGTGTTTGTGTGCATACACCCATGCAGGCAGAAGGTGGCCTGAGATCTAGCCTCAGGTCGGCTGAGCCGCGCTCCGGGAGTTGGTCTCTCACCCCTTGGGGCGGAGCCCCAGACACTTGTGCACAGTGGAAGTGAGTGTCTATAAGTCGCTGCCATCTGCCATTCTGTGCCACAACTGCCCTCCATTCCCGTACCCGCCTGGGCATGCATGAGCAGAATCCGAGCAAGTAGTCTGTGCTCCAACCTGGCACCCACTGGAGCTGGCCAGGGTGTCTGCACACGATCTTCTGCGTGCCCAGTGGGTGCTCCCTGCGCCCGTTGGGGCACTGATCTTATGTCTGTTGGGGTGTGTCTGAGGGGCACCTGGACGCGCAGCCCCATGCACCTGGGCCAGTGGATGAGGGCACTTCCCTGTGCGTGCCTGCAAAACCCAAGGGGAGGGTTGGGGAGTGGGCGAGAGCACTTCTGCGCCTGTGCTCCTCAAGAATGTCCTATCACCCCCAACCTTTCCTCCCCTCTCCACAGTTCACAAGAGAAAAATATACAGGAAAATCACATTCTCACATGCACAACAGTACGCTGTTTCTTGTCTTTCAGTGCCAATGCCTCCTGGTCCAGTCCTGTCACTGTCAGCGGTCAGAGATCCGCTCTCCTCTCAATTCCTCTCTGGGGAAGCCTGTGGTCACCAAAAAGCCTTTGTGTACTTCCAGCCGCAGCTCGGGTAGCCACTCCAGTCAAAAATTCCGTCTCATCCCTTTTTCCTCCACTATCCTCATGAAGCAGGTTGTTCCCATATGGTTTTCTCTAATCCAGCAGTGCCAAAGCTCGACTCCTGCCAGTGTCCAGTTGCTCACTGAGATGTTCTGTCTGCAATTAGTCCAAACTACAGATGAGTCTCGGGAGCCAGAAAGCGCAGCCTCCCCTCACTCCTCTGCCATCTTCTCGACCTTCTCAGAATTATTTTTAATTGCAGCCACAAGGCTTTTGGTACTCAACACCTCAGGCTGGCAAGGTTTTGACCAGGCCCATATCATGGAGGAGTTGTCCCTCCAAATTTTCACCCCCAAGAGTTTTTGTTAATATTTTCCCCCATGACCCCCAATTTTTTCCTACCCAGTTGATTTTATCAAGTAAAACTTTATTGTTTCCACTCCCCAATAATCAAAGCCAAATACAGCTGGCCCTGGAATGAGGTGATCATAGAATATAAGCTGTTTCTTAGAGTAAGAAAACATGAGTGAGGGACATTACCTTTTTAAGATCATGTTATCACTCATTCAACAAATAATTATTGAAGAATCAACATATTTCATGTACTGAGGATAACACAATGAACAAAATCACCAAAGTCCCTGTTTTGGAGGAGATGGTATTTTTTTGAGGTGAGACAGACAATTGATAATAAACAAATAACAAATATGTCAGGTGGTGATAAATGCAATAGAGAAAACCAAAGAAGAATAAGATGTTGAGGTACTTCTTGGGGTTGGAATGCTGTTTTATATGGAATGGTCAAAAAATAGTCTCTTTAAGTCCAATACTTAAGCAGAGGTCTGGAGGAAGTATGAAAATGAACCAGGGGTGTATCTAGGAGAAGAATATTCCTGGAGGAAGGAACCACAAGTGCAAGAATCCTGAGGCCAAAGTATGTAGTACACAATTGGTGTGTGTGTTAAAGAAATGCTATTCTAATCCAGTGTGACTGAAACACAAAAAGTAAAGGGGGAAAGTAATAGAAGATGAGTCAGAGAGATAGCTCAGAGGGAATCAGGTAAAATTTTTGCCCTTTCCTATGAATGACCTGGGAGTTAGGGGAGGGTTTTTAGCAGAGGAGCAGTGTGATCTAACTTAAGTTTTAAAAGAATCACTTCCAGTGCTGTTTGAAGAAAAGATTCTGGGTGAAAGTGGGTAGAGAGGCAGGTTTCAGTGGGTAAAGGAAAGAAAACACCAAGGCCAGTAAAGATGCTGTAGTGATCATTCAGGCGAAAGGAGATAGAAGCTATTGACCAGATGGTAGGTGAGAAGACAGGGAAAACTGATCAAATTCTAGATATATTTTGAAAACAGAACTGATGGATTGAATATGAAGTGTGAAACAAAAAGAAGAACTAATCATTCATTCATTCATTGAACAGATATTGACTGAACCCATTCTAGGTAACAGGTACTATCCTGTGTGCTTGGGATATGGCAGTAAACAAAGCAAACAAAATCCTTGACTTCATGGAGCTTACTTTCTAGTGGATAATAACAGCTAACATTTATTAAGCACTTACTATGTTCTAAGCTCTTTGCTCTCTTAATTCAATTAATACTTACCACAATCCAATCAGGTATGTAACTGTGTGTGTGTGTATGTGTGTGTGTGTGTGTGTGTGTGTGTGTGTATGGTAGTAGCTTCATTTTCACATTCCCTCACAGAGAGGATAATTAAGTTACTTAAAGTCTCACAACTGGTAAGTAGCTAAGCCTTGTTTGAAACTTAGTTCTTCTGCTAGAGTGTCAGTCCAAACGACTATACTCCAATGTCTCTCTACCAGGCCAGTAGTCCCACACCAAAAGTCAAATCTGGATCCCCTATGTGCAAACCAGGAATCACAACTGCTAGATGACTCAATTTTTTGACCTGAAATACTGCAAGAATTATTTTGCCATTTACTTGATTCAGTACATAAATTAGTAGCCTGGCTCTGTGGGGTGAATTGTGCCCCTTCCTTCAAATTCATATATTGAAACTCTAAGTCCATAATGATTCTATTTGGAGATGGGGTCTTTGGGAGATAATTCAAGTTAGATGAGGTCATGAGGACATATGGGGACACAGTGAGGAGTCTATCTGCAAACAAGAAAGAGGGTCCTCACCAGGAATGGGATCAGCCGGCACCTTGATGTTGGACTTCTAGTCTCCAGAACTGTGAGAAATAAATTCCTGTTGCTTAATCCACCCAGTCCCTGATGTTTTGTTATGGCAGACTAAGCAGACTAATATGCCTGGGCATAGAAAGATTTGGGCCAGTGAATACTCTCAAAAATGTCCTGTATTGTTTGACACAAAATGTTGTGTCATAGGACCATGTAACTGTTAGCTCTAATTATTCACTAGAATAGCTGAATAGAAGTCATAAGGGAAGAAGTCATCAGGCCAACCAAGAAACTGACACGCTGCCAGGTAAATCAGGAGGCTTTGGCCAGTGAAACTGTCCTGGGATTCTTTCATAGAAACATCCCATAAATATTGTAGAAAGAAATGTGTGGGATTAAAAGTGAAAAAGAATCCTGAAATTTGGAGATATAATGATACAAATCGCTTGCATTTTATTAAATGCTTAATATGTTGTAGGCTCTGTGCTAAATGCTAAAAATGTATTACCATATCTAATCTTCACAATGATTTCAGGAGGAAGATATTAATATCTCTAATGTATGAAACTAAGGTTCAAAATGGCTCAGTGACCCACCCAGGCTCTCCCAGCTAAAATGCAGTGGTGGTGAAAGTCAAACCCCCATCTATTTGACTGCAAACCCCCACTGTGCCCCAGTAGGGTGAACTCTCTTTCTGCATTCCCTAGTGAACCCTGCCCAGGTTATCTATTCTTTATTACTTGTATTGCTTCTACTACTTAAATTAAGACTTATTTCTATGTTTCTATACATGCTTTGATACAATCTCATTAAAATACATGTCCCATCTTTTCCACTCATTTTAGCAGCTTAACGAGGTCAGAAGCTCCGATTTACATACCTTTTTACTTCCCAGCAGTTTCAGTTACACAGATCTGCCCTCAAGTGAGTATCAAGTAAAGGTAACTCATTGACTGCAATCAATAAACTGTTTTAGGAATCTGCATGTAATTCTGTATGCTTTCACCCAAGATTAATATCACACTTGCAGGTAAAATAATTGCTGTCATTTCTCTAAGATTTAATTATTGTTCGATATTGTGCTAAGTGTTTACCAAGCATTATCATGTTTAACCCTGAAAGTATGAATTAAGTGTTCTCATTATAATCTCTATTTTTAAGATGGGAAATTGAGACTCAGAGAGGTTAAAAATAACTCCTTCCCCACAGTCACTAAGCTAGTAAATGACAGATCCACAGGGCTATGAATCTTCAAAGCCAATTTTCTTAACCACTGAGTTTAAAGTGGACAATAGGCCCTACAAGAATTTGCCTTAATGAAGAAATGTATTTTTTAATATATATCTTCAAATTATTTTAACAGATTTATTGAGGTACAATTGAAACACAACAAACTCCACATACTTAAAGTATACAACTTTGGAAGAGGGCAAAGGGGGGGAAATTGGGACAACTGTAATATAGTAACCATAAAAAATTAAAAAAATAAAATAGTGTACAACTCGATTAGGTTTGACATACATATGCACATATGAAACCACCACAATCATGATATCCACCACTCCCCAAAATTTCCATGATTTTCTGTAAGCCCTCATTCTGACCCCTTCCTGCCCCACACCCTTCAAGCACAAATTATTTTTTGAATGTGCAAGGTAGAAACTGAGGTGAAGTTCCTTGTACCCAAATATCATATCAGCTTTGTCCCTAATACACTGTGGTTCATTTGATTAGTGTCAGTTTACTGATCTGTGACTTGGGATTCATTTTCCCAAACTTCAGCTTCAGACTGACATCCAGGCTAACTACAGTAAGAAGAGGGATGATAAATTCTCCCTGATTTACAAAGCTAATCTAAAAAATCAGCTGGGCTGTTTGATTTCTTCTCATTAGAAACAAAAGATGCAGACTATCTATCAAATAGACTGAAACACTAGAGATCCTTTGGCCTTCTGTGTATTAGAAAAAATGGGTTTGATATTTATAAACTTTTGAAAGGTCTCTAATTTATCCATTAGACTGATTCCCAGGCTTATGACAAGGTAGCAGAGCTAGTCAGCAGCTAAATTTTTAAATAAAACCTATCCAAACTATTTATTTGATGAATGGACCTAGAAGTGATAGATTGCTGCCAAGCTCTTAAGAAATGATGCATAGGAGCCTTAAAGGGTTTTTCTTTATCAAATCAATGCCCCTATTTATCAAGTTTGTTTTTTGCTCAGTTTCCTCTACCCACACATTAACTTAACATTTTCACTCTAAGTGGGGAGAATAAACCGGGAGCAAAGAAAAGCTGTGTGAACATCTGAGCCCTAACAGACTGTACCCTTTGCTACTGTCAACCATCCAGCCAATTCCCAGCCCTGTTTATGAAATAGGATGATGAGGAAAGAAGATTAATATCACCTAAATGGTGGATAATTCAAAGTAGGATAACATAAAGATGAATCTCTGTGGTACATCAATATGTCATAGAACAGAGAAGAGAGGTCACTGAGCACTGAGGTGATCAGGGAGGGCCTTTGAAAAAAGGAGCAAGACATGGGCCAAGAGGAAAAGTGGGAAGTATTTTAAATGAATCTAGCCAGTGAGACAACTACTAGGTTAGAAGCAAGAATGAGTGTAGCAAATGCAGTAGATATAGAGGGAGAGAGAGGGCATCCCCGGTGTCTAGGGTTGAACGTATCTAACAGTCCTGCATTGCTGACCTGGAAGAAGTAGGTACATAGAAAAGAAAGAGAGATGAGAGAGTAGTTGCCAATTAATTCTTCTGTCTTTTTTTTTCACCACAATATATGGCAACCAGATGTATGAGGCTTTTAATTTCAGATAAGCCCTTGTCTACCCATCAAAGATAAAGCAAGTCTGCTTAAAGCAGCTTCTACTAGCAACAGCAGTTAACACAAAAGAAAAAGTAAGAAGAAGAAAATTTTGCAGGTAAAATATTTTCCCTAGATTTTTCAGTCAAAGGTCAATATATTCCATGGTAAGAAATATTCAAGCTGACTCAACCTGTCTGTAGTAAGCCATATGGTAGTCATGCACCTCTGATCAAGTCCTATTTTGAAGACAAAACTTAGTTTATGCAGGAGGCCAAAAAGCAAAGAATCATTTAAGAAACCTGAGTCCATATTTGTTTGCTTTCACAGACATTCAGTGTAGAAGTAGTGTTAAATGTGATCTGTTCTGATCTCCCAGGACAAAATTTAGTCAAAGTAAGCTCCTAGAGCCTGTCTCAGAGCCATTATATCATAAACTGTTTATCCCAGAGAAAAGTGTGAAGCTCAATCTCAATAGAATTTTGAGAGTCTACTGCAATCTTCCATTACTGAATTCTTTCATCTTAGAGCCACAGAATTTTAGAGCTCAAAGGGAACTTAAGGATAACTTAGTCTAACAGTTGCCATTTTTAAAATATATATTTTTTACTTTAGAAAATTATTTAGGAAGTAAAGGAAATTAGAATTTTTTCTTTTAATTTAGAACAGAAAGTTATAAACAAAGCTCATGATTTCCTCCCAATCTGGGACACATCCTTGTTAAACTCCCTATACCCTCAGTGGTAAGAATTATAATTAATTTGATGACTTTCCTTTCAAATCATATTTTGTACATACATAAAAACATGTAGTGTTATATTTGTACGTTTTAATTCGTTTTTAAAGGTACTGTGCTTACTGGCTGTCTTTATTCAGCATTGCTTTGAGGTCTAGATCATTCATTTTAATTGTAGTTCAATATCCCATGTATGAAAGTACCATATTTTCTTTATTCAATTTTTTCTTCATAGACATTAACAAATCCTTTTTTTTAATTTTTTTTATTTTTGATTTTCAATTACAGTTGTCCAATTTTCTCCCCATTGCTCCCCACCACCCAGATGACCCCTTCTCCCACAATCATACCCCCCTGTTGTCCATGTCCATGAGTACTTTATACATGTTTATATATTTATTTATTTTTAATTACAGTTGTCCTATTTTCCCCCCATTTCTCTCCCTCACCCATCCCACCCCTTCTCCCACAATCATATCCCTCCCCGTTGTCCATGTCCATGAGTCATTTATACATGTTCTTTGACTAAACCCTTCCCTCACTTATCCCCTTTCTCTCTTTCCCCCCTCCCCCCTAATAACTGTTATTCTGTTCCTTGTTCTATTTAGTTCATTTGTTTGTGTTGTTCCTTAGTATCCTGTATTAGGTAATATCATATGGTATTTTTCTTTTTTTCCCTGGCTTATTTCACTAAGCATAATTCTCTCTAGTCCCATCAACGTTGTCTCAAATGGCAGGAGTTCCTTCTTTCTCCCTGCTGCACAGTATTCCATTGTGTAAATGTACCACAGTTTTTTAGTCCACTCATCTACAGATGGGCACTTAGGCTGTTTCCAGCACTTAGTTATTGTAAACAGTGCTGTTATTAACATAGGGGAGCATAAGTTCTTTTGATTAGGGTTTTAGGATGTTTCGGGTATAATCCTAGCAGTGAAATTGCTGGTTTAAAAGGCAGTCCCACTTTTAGTTTTTGAGGTAATTTCATACCGTTTTCCATAGTGGCTGCACCAGTCTGCATTCCCATCAACAGTGAAGTACGGTTCCCGTTTCTCCACATCTTCACCAGCATTTGTTGTTTGTTGATTTGTTGATGATGGCCATTCTGACAGGTGTAAGGTGGTATCTCATTGTGGTTTTTATTTGCATCTCTCTGATGGCTAGTAATGTTGAGCATTTTTTTCATGTGTCTATGGACCTTCTGTATGTCTTCTTTGGAGAAGTGTTTGTTCAGGTCCTTGACCCATTTTTTAATTGGGTTATCTGTTTTCTTGATGTTGAGTCATATAAGTTCTTTATATATTTTGGAGATCAGTCCCTTTTCTGAGGTATCATTGGAAAATATGTTTTCCCATATGGTTGGTTTCCTTTCCAACTTGTTGATGTTTCTTTTGCTGAGCAGAAACTCTTTAGTTTGATGTAGTCCCATTTGTTTACTTTTTCCTTTATTTCTCTTGCCTTAGGAGATGTATCCGTGAAAATATTGTTACGTGGGATATCTGAAATTTTACTGCCTATGTTTTACTCTAGGACTTTTATGGTGTCACGGCTTACATTTAAGTCTTTGATCCATCTTGAGTTTATTCTCGTGTGTGGTGTAAGTTGGTGGTCTAGTTTAATTTTTTTGCATGTTCCTGTCCAGTTTTCCCACCACCATTTGTTGAAGAGACTCTCTCACTCCATTTTATGTTCCTTCCCCCTTTATCAAATACTACTTGATCATATAAACCTGGGTTTATTTCTGGACTCTCTATTCTGTTCCTTTGATCTATATGTCTGTTCTTATGCCAGTACCAGACTGTTTTGATCACGGTGGCTTTGTAGTATAGTTTGATGTCTGGTATTGTGATTCCTCCTGCTGCGTTCTTCTGTCTCAAGCTTGCTTTTGCTGTTCGGTGTCTTTTTTGGTTCCATATAAATTTTTGGAGTATTTGTTCTAGGTCTATGAAATATGTCGTTGGTATTTTAATAGGAATTGGATTGAATCTGTAAACTGCTTTAGGTAGTATGGCCATTTTAATGGTGTTGATACTTCCCATCCAAGAACATGGTATTGTTTCCATTTATTTGTATCTTCCTTAATTTCTTTCTTCAGTGTTACATAATTTTCAGATTACAGGTTTTCTTTCTCTTTGGGTAAGTTTATTCCTAGGTACTTTATTTTTCCTGTTCTATAGTAAATAGTATTTTCTTTTTTATTTCTGTCTCTGATATTTTATTGTTGGTATACAGAAATGCCTTAGATTTCTGTATATTTATTTTGTACCCTCCTATTTTGCCAAATTCACTTATTATACCGAGTAGTTTTTTAGTGGAGTCTACAGGGTTGTCTATGTATACTATCATGTCATCTGCATATAATGATACTTTTACTTCTTCATTCTCAATTTGGATGCCTTTTATTTCTTTTTCTTGTCTGATTGCTGTGGCTAGGACTTCCAACACTATGTTGAATAGGAGTGAAGATAGTGGACATCTTTGTCTTGCTCCTCATCTCAAGGGGAATGCTTTCAGTTTTTGTCCATTGAATATGATGTTGGCTTCAGGTTTCTCATATAGAGCCTTAATTATGTTAAGGTATGCTCCCTCTATTCCCATTTTGCTGAGTGCTTTCATCATAAATGGGTGTTGTACTTTATCAAATGCTTTTTCTGCATCTATTGATATGATCATGTGATTTTTCCTTTTCATTCTGTTTAGGTGGTGTATTACATTTATTGATTTGCAAATATTAAAACTTCCATGTATCACTGGGATGAATCCAACTTGATCATGGCGTATGATCTTTTTAATGTGTTGCTGGATCCTGTTTGGCAATACTTTGTTGAGGATTTTAGTATCTATGTTCATCAGTGATATTGGCCTGTAGTTTCTTTCTTTGTTGTGTCTTGACCTGGTTTTGGAATTAGGGTAATACTGACTTCATAGAAAAAGTTTGGAATTTTTTCCTCTTTTTGGATTTTTTGGAATAGTTTGATGAGGGTAGGAGTTACTTCTTCCCTGAATGTTTTGTAAAATTCACCTGTGAAACCATCCAGTCCAGGACTTTTATGTGCCTGGGAGATTTTTGATTACTGTTTCAATTTAATTCTTTGTTATTGATCTGTTGAGACTTTCTAATCCATCTTTATTCAGTTTTGGAAGGTTATATGTTTCTAGAAATTTGTCCATTTCATCTAGGTTTTCGAATTTCTTGCCATACATTTGTTTGTGGTAATTTCTTACAATCTTTTGTGTTTCTGTGGTATCATTTGTGATTTCTCCTCTTTCTTTTATGATTTTGTTTATTTGGGTCTTCTCTCTTTTTTTTCTTGATGAGCCTGGCTAAAGGCTTGTCGATTTTGTTTATTTATTCAAAAAATCAGCTCCTACTTTTGTTGATCTTTTGAATTGTTTGTTTAGTCTTTATGTCATTTAATTCTATTCTGATCTCAATGATTTCCTTACTTCTTCTGCCCTAGGCTTTGTATGTTGTTGTTGTTCTGGTTCTTGTAGCTTTAGGGTTAGATTTTTTTTTGGAGATTCTTCTATCCTTTTCAGATAGGCCTGTATTGCTGTGAACTTCCCTCTCAGGACTACTTTTGCTGTCTCCCATAGGTTTTGGGTTTTGTGTTCATTATCATTAATTTTCAGGAATTTTTTTATTTCTTCCTTGATGTCATTGTTAACCCATTCATTATTTAATAGCATGTTATTCATTCTCCATGAGTTTGCATGCTTTTTATTTTTATTTTTTCTTTGAGGTTAATTTCTACTTTCAAGGCATTGTGGTCTGAAAAGATGCTTGATATAATTTCAATTTTCTTGATTTTGTTGAGGCTTGTTTTGAGTCCTATCATGTGGTCTATCTTTGAAAATGTGCCATAGGCATTTGAAAAGAATGTATGTTTTGCTTCTTTGGTTTTAAAAGTTCTATATATATCAGTTAAGTCCATGTGGTTTAGTGTGTTGTTCAATGTCTGTATATCCTTGGTGTTTCTTTGCTTCGAAGATCTGTCTATTGTTGATAATGGAGTGTTAAAATCCCCTACTATTAGTGTGTTACTGTTAATATCCTTCTTGTGGTCTTCTAGTATATTCTTTATGTATTTGGGTGCTCGTATGTTGGGTGAATATATGTTTATCAGTGTTATATCTTCTTGATGGATCGTTTCCTTAAGTATTATGAAGTGTACTTCTTTGTCTCTTTTTATGGCCCTTGCTTTGAAATCCGTTTTGTCTAATATGAGTATTGCTATCCCAGCTTTTCTTTTCATGATCGTTTACTTGGAATACTTTTTCTATCCCTTCACTTTCAGTTTGTGTAAATCTTTTGTTTTGAGGTGTGTTTCTTGTAGACAGCAAATATGTGGGTCCTGTTTTCTGATCCATTTCGCTACCCTATGTCTTTTAATTGGAGCATTTAATCCATTTACATTTAAGGTTATTATTGACATGTATTTATTCATTTCTCTTTGTACCTGTGTTCCTTTCCTTCTTTTTTTTTTTTTTTTTCCTTCTACTTCTTAGATCATATCCTTTAGCATCTCTTGCAATGCTGGTTAGTGGAGATGTATTCTTTTATTCTCCCTTTGTCTGAGAAACTCCTTATTTCACCTTCCATTTTGAATGAGAGCCTTGCTGGGTAGAGTATTCTTGGTTGTAGGCCTTTGTTTTTCATTGCTTGAAATATTTTTTGCCATTTTCTTCTGACTTGTAGTGTTTCTGTTGAGAATTCAGTTTATAGCTTTATCGGAGCTCCCTTGTATGTTATTTGCTGTTTTTCTCTTGCTGCTTTTAGGATTCTCTCTTTGTCTTGGAATGTTGCCATTTTACCTATGATGTGCCTTGGAGTGGGTCTTTTGGGGTTCTTCTTCATTGAGACTCTCTGTGCTTCTTGGACTTGTATGACTTTTTCTCTTATCAGGTTAGGAAAATTTCCTGTCATTACTTTTTCACTCAGGGTTTCTATCCCTTGTTTTTCTTCTTCTTCTTCTCCTTGTTGTATTCCTATGATCTGGATATTCTTTTGTCTCATGTTGTCCTGTAATTCCCTTACACTTTCTTCATACTTTTTCAATCTTTTTTCATTTTTTTGTATTGTTCTGGAATTTTTTTCTGCATTGTCCTCTAACTCACTGATCTGATCCTCTGCTTCTTTTTGCCTACCTTTGATTGGTTCTACTGTCATTTTCAGTTCAGAGATTGTAGTCTCCATTTCTTCCTGGTTCTTGTTAATAGTTTCTATGTCCTTTTTTATGCTGGTGTAGTTCTCCATAAGTTCCCTATAGCTTCCCTGCAAGTCTTTGTAATTTTCTGGATTTACTGATAATTTCCTTGGAGTTTGTCATAATTATCTTCGAGATTGTCAAGTACATTGAGCTACTTCATCAACATCATTTTGAAATCCATGTCTGATATTTGGGTTATGTCTATTCCATCTACTTCGCTTTCTGGGGATTCCTTTTTTTCTTTCATTGGGAGGTTGCTTCTTTTTATGTTGGATTCTTCTTGTTTGTTTTTGTTTTTTGGATTTGTCTGCTTTGATTTCCTGCCTTTGCGGTATGAGATTCTTTATAGGACATCTGAGGGTTTCAGTGGTGCAGTCTCTTTTATCTCCTCAGGCTGACGATCTTGAAATACACGTTATGTCATTTGTTTATGCTGTCTGGTTATATATCAGTTACTCTTTGGTGGGACATTCCTTCTGGCTAGTTAATTGAGAGTCACTCTGCCCACGTTGTCTTGAGTTCTTTTGTGGAAATGCTGTTAAAACATAAACACACAGCCCAGGCAAGAAACCCATACCCTCAAAAATATCCCCCACATTCTATCCCCCTGTTGGCAGCAAACGAGCCAGTATTAATATAAATGTAGAGAGATTAGGATTATTATACTATAGGAAAAATAGATAAGAGGTGTTTTAAATGGAAAAAAAGATGATTGTTGAGAGGGGAGATTGATAAAGTAATAATAGTAGCAAGTAGTGTCAAAATTATGCAAGACATAATATTTATATTGTATGTTAAAAAAAGAGAGGGAAGAATGCAGAATAAAGTATGAAAGTGGAAGTGTATAGTATTAGATTTATATAGTAATTATATGTTATATATTTAGTGTGAAAGTGAGGCTAAACAAAACAGACAAACAAACAAACAAAAATTAAAGAGGAAGGATGAGATGGATAGATGATATAAAACAGATTAAAGAAATCGTTTTTAAAATTTAAAAATAAAAATAAAATTAAAAAATTAAAATTAAAATTAATAAAAATATTTTAAAATGTAATAAAAATAAAATAAAAATAAAAAATTTAAAAAATAAAATAAAATACAAGTCAAAAAATAAAATAGAAATAAAAATTTAGAAAAGAAAGTTTTTACTCAGTTCAGCCTTTGTGTGCAGTCTTCATTTTCTGGATCCATACCTGATCAAAATTCCATGAGTTTCAAATTTTTTCTGGCTCTCTGGCTGTGAGATCTGGCTGGTTTCTGTGGCTGCTTTTCTCTCACTCATAGGCCTGCTGTAACGATCTGCTATGAGCCGCAGAGTTGGGTCTCTCCCCACTTGTCCTGGGGCACCCTCCAGCAGTCCTCAGGCTTCTCTAGCAACACTGTTCTGTTGACAAGTCAGTGTGCATGTTCTTAGTCCCTGAACCACCTTGGATCCTGCTTTCACTCCTCTTCCTAAGAGGGCTCTGGGCTCCAAGCTGCAGCACCAGGCTGTGTCAATCCCTGGCTGGCAGCGCCTCACCATTCGCTTGCCTGCACTGCCCGCCCACCTGGGGCCCAAACCAAGTCCGTGTCTCTAATGCAGCTCTCCCAGCCCAGTTCCACTCTTTTCTTTTCAGTGGCACCTCGATGGATGCGTGCACCTGGTATGTGGTGCTGACAGCCCCAGAATCAGTACACACAGCTTCCCATAGTCTGGGTTGCTCGCCATCTCAGCATTTGCCAGCGCGCATTGCCTGCCTGGGACCCCGTGGCGCCACGGTGTGTGCACCTGCGGCATAGGGCCACCAGACCAGACCTGCCAGTTCTGGCCTCTCCCCATCTGCCCACACCTCCAGCCACTTCAAGGAAACCTTTCTATTATTTCCCTACAGGACTCTGCTGGTCCCAGCATCCAAAGTAGGCAGCAGTCTCCAAGAAGATTCCGCCAGTGAGCCGGTCTGCAGCTGCCCCTCTGGGGTGCAGTGCGGTAGCAGTGCTGGACTTGGTGGGCCCAGTGACTATCCAAGAGTGGGGGCGAGCCTTCTGCCATTTTCTACTCCACTCTCACTCTCCCTTCCCTGCTTGCGCTGTCCAAAATTTGTACTCACTCACTCATCTCCGGTCCGTATCCCAAGCTTTCCATGATAGGAGCAAGCAGACAACACTGCTACCTTCTCTGCTGCCATATTTCCCCCCTCTACCACAAATCTTCTTTACGAGGTTATGAGAATTGAGGATTAGAGAAGTTACATGATTGGCCCAAGGTACATTTCAGCACATCTGGAAGTAGAATCCACATGTTATTTTTTTTATTATATTTTATTCTTTATGCTATTACAGTTGTCCCAAAATTTACCACTTTGCTCCCTCCACCCAGCCCCCCTACTCTCTCAGCCAATCCCCACATCATTGTTCATGTCTATGGGTCATGGATATATGTATGTTGGCTACTCTATTCACTATGCTTTACTTTACATCCTCATGACTATTGTGTAACAACCAATTTGCATTTCTTTTTTTTTCTTTTTTGTTGATTATATTGTAACAATATTTCCAATCGTTTCCCCTTGCTCCCCTCCATCCAGAACCACCTGTCCCCCAGCAATCCCCCTCCCAGTCCATCCCCATGGGTCATACATACAAGCTATCCAGCTTCACCCTTTCCTATATTATTCTTTTTCTTTTTAATAATTAATGAATTAATTAAATTTTTAAACAATAAAAAATACCAAACCCACTCTCTTATACTTAAGACCCTTTATAACCTTACAAAGGACAATGGGTGAAGATCTCGAGCTCCTCTAGCTGCTTCAAGCTGGACATGGTCGTCGTCCTACCTACCCTTGGGTCCAGAAATCCCTAATAAGAGTGGGGGTGTAGAGGAGAGGGAGGCCTTCCCACATGGGGAAGGATATTGCAGACTCCAGGTCAGTTGGCTGTCCCCGGACAACAATGTGCTTGGTTTAACAGGCTGGCATTCTTGTTGTATTCTGGGGGAAAGAGATTTGGCAACAGGGTTAAAATACATCATTCAATCCATAACCACTAGATGACAAAAGGCAGGTATTAATTTTTCAATGGTCCACATTATGGAAAAAAAGAGCTTCTTTAGAGGAAAGCGTGCCAGGTACATCTCACCTGTCCAAAACCCTTTTGCCCATTATACTTAGTTTGGGCTGAGAGAAATATTTTAGGTTTCCTCCATCTCAGACTTCTGGGCCCTTTCTGTCCAAGCCATTAGGATAGAAAAGAGAAACCAGATTTAAAGTGAAGCCCACAGACCACCCCATTCTTCACCAACCCAGCCACTTAGTTCAGCCAAACCATTGAGTCTCAGGAGGCAGCGATGCAGGCAGGATTAGGTGAGGCCTATATGTGCAGACAATCACTCAGGTAATACGATCATAGGCTTATGTCCTTTGAAAACAGAAAACACATGGTAATCTATGCAACATAACATACAAACAAGTATCTAAATCTGTAAGACTGTCTTTTTGGAAAGACACCCAGTTGCAAGGCATTTGACATTCTTCTTGCCTGTAAATTAAACATCTTTGATGATACCACAGATATAGTTTAACTTTCAAATAAAAACCAATTTTAAATGAAAAGAAACTTTAAAGACAATTAGCTGCACTACTTTATAGTCTATCACTGAGCATTGTGATTTTCCTTGAATCACAAATGTTCTCCCTAAGATTACCCTCCTTGTCATTAAAAGGGCTACATTAAGTCCAGTTTTAATTTATCCTGTTCATTTACATAAACAAAGCAAAAGCAGCAAATGATCACATATGACCTTTATGTCTGCTTCGCTGTAACTTACACAAGGAACCTCTAGGGTGACCTTCAGTTTGCGCTTCAGGGCACAGAAGCTGATCCACATACCTGCTATTCAGCCTTGCCTGTAAACACCTATCTTTTCCAACTCCTTCAGGTTTTCCATTGTGCCTTAAGGTCCCTTCTAGCCATCTTTCAGGAATGCAAACTTCGTTCCTTCCCTGGAAATATTGCCATGAACTGCACAACCAACCAAGGTACCAGGCCTTTTTTCTCGTGTGCTATTACCTTTGAAAATCAATCCCAGTTTCTCAGGGCCTCATTCAGGCATGACATTCCAGTCAAAGTCTAGGTCAACAAAACTGTTAACAACTGGTCTTATTAGTTTTATGCAAAGAACCTTATGAAGAATCAAAATGCCAAATTCTGGAGGGGTCAGATAGGGAAAAAAATATATAGTGTGAAGGAAAACAATTGTCTTTCTAATACTCACTATAATTGCATTTAGTTCTTTATATTTTTTCCTCCAACTAAAACCTTTTTTGTTTTTCCATTACAGTTGTCCCGCTTTTTTTTTCCTCTTACTTCCCCACACCCTGCGCACTCCTTCTCCCACAGTGAGACCCCACCCAGTTGTCCATGTCCGTGGGTCATTTATAGATGTTCTCTGACTAAACCCATCCCCTTCTTACCACCTTCTCTCTTTCCCTGCTCCCCCCTTGTTACTCTTAGTCTATTCCTTGTTTACAAACCTCTCATTCAATTTTGCTCATTGGTTTGTGTTGTTCATCGGACTCCTGTAATAGGTGATAGCATAAGGTAATTTTCTTTGGTTGCCTGGCTTATTTCGCTAAGCATAATTCTCTCTAGTTCTATCCATGTTGTTTCAAATGGTAGAAGTTCCTTCTTTCTTTCTGCGACATAGTACTCTATTGTGTAAATGTACCACAGCTTTTTCATCCACTAATCTACAGACGGGGACTTAAGTTGTTTCCAGCACTTGGCTATTGTAAACAGTGTTGCTATGAACATAGGGGTGCCTAGGTTCTTTGGAATTGGTGTTTCCAGATTTTTCGGATATAATCCTAGCAATGGAATTGCTGGTTCAAAAAGGAGTTCCAGTTTAAGTTTTTTGAGGAAATTCCAAAATGTTTTCCATAGTGGCTGCACCAGTCTGCATTCCCACCAGAAGTGCACCAAGGTTCCCTTTTCTCTGCATCCTCACCAGCACAGGTTGTTTGTTGATTTATTGATGATGACCATTCTGACTGGTGTGGGGTGGTATCCCGTTGTGGTATTTATTAGCATCTCTCTGATGGCTAATGATGTTGAGCATTTTTTCATGTGTTTATGGACCTTCTGTATGTCCTCTTTGGAGAAGTGTTTGTTCAGGTCCTTTGCCCACTTTTTAATTGGGTTGTCTGTCTACATTGTGTTTAATTGTATGAGTTCTTTATATATTTTGGAGATCAATCCCTTTTCTGAGGTATCATTGGCAAATATAGGTTCCCTTACAGTTGGTTCCCTTTTCATCTTGCTGATGTTTTCTTTTGCTTAGAAGTAGCACTTTAGTTTGATGTAGTCCCATTTGTTGATATTTTACTTTATTCCCCTTGCCTTAGGTGATATATCAGTGAAAATGTTGCTATGTGCGATATCGAAATTTTACTGCCTATGTTTTTCTCTAGGACTTTTATGGTGCCATGGGTTACATTTAAATCTTGCATCCATCTTGACTTTATTTTGTTGTACGGTATAAGTTGGTAGTCTAGTTTCATTTTATTGCATGTCCCTGTCCAATTCTCCCAACACCATTTGTTGAAGAGTCCCTTCTCACTCCATTTTAAGTTCCTTCCACTTTGTCAAATATTAGGTGACCATATGAACCTGGGTTTATTTCTGGGATCTCTGTTCTTTTCCATTGATATTATGTCTGTTTTTATGCCAGTACTAGGCTGTTTTGATTACTGTGGCCTTGTACTATAGTTTGATATCAAGTATTGTGATTCCTCCTGCTGTATTCTTCTTCCTCAAGATTGCTGTGGCTATTCGGGCTATTTTTTGCTTCCATATAAACCTTTGAAGTATTTGTTCCAGGTCTATGAAATATGTCATTGGTATTTTAATAAGGATTGCATTGAATCTATAAATCGCTTTGGGTGGTATGTACCATTTAAAGATGTTGATTCTTCCCATCCATGAGCATGGTATATGCTTCCATTTATTTGTATCTTCCTTAATTTCTTTCTTCAGTATTATGTAGTTTTATGAGTACAGGTCTTTTACCTCTTTGGTTAAGTTTATTCTTAGGTACTTTATTTTTATTGTTGCTATGGTAAATGGGATTTTTTTTTTTTACATTTCTATATCTGATATTTTATTGTTGGTATACAGAAATGCCTTTGATTTCTGAATGTTGACTGTGTACCCTGCTGTTTTGCCAGATTCACTTATTATGTCGACTATTTTTTTGTGGCGTCTGTAGGGTTTTTTATGTACACTATCATGTTGTCTGCAAATAATGACAGTTTTACTTCCTCATTTCCTTTTATTTATTTTTCTTGTCTGATTGTTGTGGCTAAAACTTCCAAGACTATGTTGAATAGGAGTGGAGAGAGTAGACATCCTTGTCCTGTTCCTGACCTCAGGGGGAATGCTCTCAGTTTTTAACCATTGAGTATGATGTTGGCTTCAGGTTTCTCATATATGGCCTTTATTATGTTAAGTTATGCTCCCTCTATTCTTATTTTGCTGAGAGTTTTCATCATCAATGGGTGTTGTACTTTATTAAAATTCTTTTTCTGTGTCTATTGATATGATCATGTGGTTTTTGTCTTTCATTTTGTTTATAGGTTGTATTACATTTATGGATTTATGAATATTAAACCATCCTTCATCCCTGGGATCAATCCCATTTGATCATGATGTATAATCATTCTAATGTGTTGCTGGATCCGGTTGGCCAATATTTTGTTATGGATTTTAGGATCTATGTTCATCAGCAATATTGGCTCGTAGTTTTCTTCCTTTGTTGTGTCTTGACCTGGTTTTGGAATTAGGGTACTACTGGCTTCATAAAACGAGTTGGGAGTCTTTCTTCTTGGATTTTTTGGAATAGTCTGAGGAGGATAAGAATTAGTTCTTTCCTAAATGTTTTGTAAAATTCACCTGTGAAGCCATCCGGTCCATGGCTTTTGTGTGCCAGTAGTTTTTTCATTACTGTTTCAATTTCACTAGTTGTTGTTCTGTTCAGGCTTCCTACTTCTTCTTGATTCAGTCTTAGAAGATTATATGTTTCCAGGAATTTGTCGATTGCATCTAGACTGTGAAATATCCTGTCATACAGTTGTTCATAATAATTTCTTACAATCCTTTGTATTTCTGTGGTATCGGTTGTGATTTCTCCTCTTTCGTTTCTGATTTTATTTATTCTGGTCTTCGCTCTTTTTTTCTTGATGAGCCTGGTTAAAGACTTGTCAATTTTGTTTATCTTTTTAAAGAACCAGCTCCTACATTTGTTGATCTTTTGAATTGTTTGTTTAGTCTCTATGTCATTAAATTCTATTCTGATCTTGATGATTTCCTTCATTTTACTGGCTCTGGTATTCGTTTGTTGTTCTTCCTCTAGGTCCTGTAGTTGTAGGGTTAAAGTTTTATTAGAGATTCCTCTATCTTTTTTAGGTAGGCCTGTATTGCTATTCCTCTCAGGACTGTTTTCACTGTATCCTATAGGTTTACGGTTGCTGTGTGTTCTTTATCATTTTTTTCCTGAAACTTTTTTATTTCTTCCTTGATGTCATTGTTAACTCATTCATTAATTAATAGCATGTTATTCATTCTCCAAGAGTTTGAATGTTTTTGAGTTTTTTCCTTGAGGTTGATTTTTAATTTTAAGCCCTTGTGATCTGAGAAGATGCTTGACATAATTTCAATTTTCTTGAATTTGTTGAGGCTTGTTTTGTGTCCTAACATGTGGTCTATTTTTGAAAATGTACCATGTGCACTTGAAAAGAAAGTATATTTTGCTTCTTTGTGGTGAAAAGTTTTATGTATATCAACTAAGTGCATTTGGTCTAGTGTGTTTTTCAATGTCTCAATATCTTTGGTGTTTCATTGCTTCAAATATCTGTCCATTGTTGACAATGGGGTGTTAAAATCCCCTCCTATGAGTTTGTTACTGTCTATATCTTTCCTGAAGTCTTTCAAAATTTTCCTTACATATTTGGGTGCTTCTAAGTTGGGTCAATATTCGTTTACAAGGGTTACATCTTCTTGATGGAGTATTACTTAAGTATTATGAAATATTCTTCCTTGTCTCTTTTTATGGCCTTTGATGTGAAATCTGTTTTGTACGATATAAGTATTGCTACTCCAGCTGTTTTTTTTTTCATGTCCCTTTCCTTGAAATACTTTTTTCCATCCCTTTACTTTCAGTCTGTGTAGGTCTTTTGTTCTAAGGAGGGTCTCTTGTAGATAGCATATATGTGGGTCATGCTTTCTAATCCATTCAGCTACCCTCTGTCTTTTGATTGGAGCATTTAATCCATTTAAATTTAAGGTGATTACTGATAGGTACTTATTCATTATCATTTCCTCCCTTTGTACTTATGTTCCTCTCTGTCTCTCTTTGTTTTTTCATCTTCTTAAATAAGACCCTTTAGCATCTCTTGCAATGCTGGCTTGGTAGAGATGTATTCTTTTAACCTTCTTTTGTCTTGGAAACTCCTTACTGCACCTTCCATTTTGAATGAGAGCCTTGCTGGGTAGAGTATTCTTGGTTGTAGTCCTTTGTTTTTCATTGCTTGGAATATTTTTTGCCATTCCCTTCTGGCTTGTAGTGTTTCTGTTGAGAAATCAGTCGATAGCCTTATCGGAGCTCCTTTGTAAGTTATTTCCTGTTTTTCTCTTGCTGCTTTTAGGATTCTCTCTTTGTCTTTGAATGTTGACATTTTAATTATGATATGTCTTGAAGTGGGCCTGTTGGGGTTCCTCTTCATTGGGACCCTCTGTGCTTCCTGGACTTGCGTGACTCTTTCTCTCCTCATGTTAGGGAAGTTTTATGTCATTAGTTTTTCAGAGAGGTTTTCTATCCCTTGCTCTTCTTCTTCTCCTTATGGGATTTCTATTATATAGATACTATTACATTTCTTGTTGTCCTGCAGCTGTCTCAAATCCTCTTCATTTTTGTTCATTCTTTTTTCATTTTGTTGCACTGACTAGGAATTTTTGTCTATGCTGTCCTCCAGCTCACTGATCCTATCTTCTGCTTCCTCTAGCCTGCTTTTAATTCCTTCTACTGTGTTCTTCAGTTCAGAGATTGTATTCTTCATTTCCTCCTGGTTCTTACTGATAGCTTCTATGTCCTTTTTCATGCTGGTGTAATTCTCAGTAAGTTCCTTGTAGTTTCCCTGGAGTTCCTTGTAATTTTCCTGAAGTCCATTGTAGTTTTGCTTCAGCTCGCTGATCTTCCCCATAATCCATGTTTTGAATTCCATATCTGATAGTTTGCTTCCCTCTATTTAGCACTCTTTCTGGGGATTCTTCCTTTCTTTTCGATGGGGGGTTGTTTCTCTGTCTCCCAGTTTTTGTGACTTTAATTGTTTGTTGCTGCTTCTTAGATTGATCTGCACTTCCTGGATCTGCCCCTGGTGTCATCAGATCATGTAGCAGTCTGGCCCTAGGCCACCTGTTGGAGACTACCATGGATCTACTACCTTTTCCTGTCTCCTTTAGTTGGAAATCTATTCAATCTGTGATTAGCCATCAGGATTAAGGACCGAGGGTGTGGCAGCTTAATTCGTTTAAGCAAGGCTCTTGCTTCCCCTCATGCTGATGTCACTTGGAGGGGAATAGTCTGCCTTCAGTATTGGGTATGAGTGTTACTGGGACCTGTCAGCTGTTCCCCAGTTCTTCCCTCAAAGCCGCCATATCAAATTCTCCCCAAGTGTCTTTGGTCCTCTCTGCCTTCCCTCTGCTTGATCCCAGGGTAAATGGGGACCAAAATATTTTTGTATGTGATCCACTTAGGAGCTCTTTTCTCTAGCTGTTTCTCTCAGGCTAGCAAGAAGCCCTGTGGCTTTTCACTTTTCACAGATGGATACTATTTTACTTTCTACTCTGTTGCTGCAGGCTAGGAAACCCAGGTGGGGGTTTAGACCCGGCCCTTCTCAGGGGGAACCCCCAGCTGCTGAACAGTTTCTCAGTCATTTCAGCTGCCACCCATGGGAGCCCAGTCAGCCCTTTCACATCTCTGCACTCCCTACGGGTCACGTTGTGATGTAGCAGTCTTTTCTGTCTCTCGTAGTTATAAGACTTATCTCCAGCTAGGGTTCAGTTGGTTATTCCAGATGATTTCTCCAAAATTAAGTTTTAAATCCAGACTGGTCCTGAGAGGAAGTTAGTGTAGCTTCCACTTACTCCTCAGCCATCTTGGATCTCCTAGCCCTCTCTGGAAATCTGCTCCTGTCCTCTCGATTGCTTCCTGGTGGAGTATACTTACTTCTCCTTTTCCAATTTGCATTTCTTAATTCCTTCATTTTTCGCACCCATCCCCCCAACACCCCGCCTATCTGGCAACCATCAAATCGTTCTCTGTATCTATAATTCTGTTTCTTTTATGCTTGCTTGTTTTTTTTTTAATCAATTTTTGATAGATATCTACTTACTGTCATTTTATTGTTCATATGTTTGATTTTCTTAAAGAAGACCATTTAACATGTCGTATAAAAGTTTGCAAACTTCCGGTCAAGATGGAGGCTTAGAATGACATGCTCGACTCCCTCTACTACTGGAAAGGAATACAATTACCTCAAAACAAAAGATAACTAGAAATTCCAGAAAACAAAACTACACAGAAGCCCAATGTACGAAGTTATAAACCAGCGTCGCTCGTCGGACAGGTAGGAAGAATGAAAGTGGGCGGTGCTGTTTGTGGTAGTACCAGGGACAGTGGCAGGGAGAGCAATCCTGGCTTCAGTCGAGCCCCAGCAGCTCCTGACCCCAACGTGGGAAAAGGCAGCCACTGCATTGTCTTGGATGGTGAGGCCCAGAGGGAGGGAGGATGGATCCCCATCTCCCAGCAGAGAATATTGGCTGGAATCCATCTTGGACCCCCACCCCCACACAGAGAACCACAGTGCCGCGAAATAGGTTGCGGATTGCCACCAGTCACTGGGCAGTGACGACAAAGTGCTACAGCACAGCAAAAAAGGTTGCGGATCGCTGTCAGTCACTGGGTTGTGACAAGTACACAGGCTCCACCCCATATAGCCTGCCCCAGAAACAAAGCAAAACACAAATCTGTCAAAATGAGGCAAACAACTATAGAAATCCCAGTGATGCAGCTCACCAAGCAACAGATGAAGACTCTGACAGATGAACAAATAAGAAACCTATCAAAGGCTCAATTCAGAGCTATAGTTATTAGGTGACTTACAGAATTAACAAAAGATTTGGAACAAGACGAGAAAGAATTGAAAGCCACTCATACTGAAAAGAACAAAAGCACATACGAGACAAGTGGTGAGGAAATAAAATCCAGAGATCAAATCAACAAACCAGAACATAGGAAAGGAACAAACAGTCAACCAGTGGGGAAAGAGGAAACAGAAAGCAAGGAAAGCGAGAAGAGACTCAGAAACCTCTGGGACAGCTATAAGAGATTGAACATACAAATTATAGGATTGCCAGAGGGCGAAGAAGAAGAACTACAAGTTGAAAAATTAAGTGAAAATATAATGAAGCAGAACTTTTCGAACCTGGGAAAGGAAATAGACATACAGGTCCAGAAAGCACAGAGAGTTCCAGAAAAACTGGACCCAGGGAGAACCACTCCAAAACACATTATAATCAAATTGTCAAAAATTAAAGATAAAGAGAGAATCTTAGCAGCAAGAGAGAAGAAAAGAATTATGTACAAAGGGGTCCCAATTAGACTATCGGCTGACTTCTCAAGAGAGACCCTGCAGGCAAGAGGGACTGGCAAGAAATGTTCAAAGTAATGAAAATCCAAAACCTATAGCCACGAATACTCTATCCAATGGAATTGTCATTCAGAATAGAAGGGCAGAGAAAGTGCTACCAGGACAAAGTAAAACTGAAGAAGTTCATTAGATCCAAACTACTCTTATATGAGATGTTAAAGGGACTGGTTTAGAAAAAGGAGGATCAAAACTATGAACATTAAAATGAAAACTGCATCACAAGAACCAACAACAGAATCTAGGGGATTGAAACAAAGGCAAACTAAATAGGAAATGAGAGTGGGAAAAGAACTGTAGGTATGGGGAAGATATTGGGGGGAGGTCAGCAGGGAGGAGTAAGAGAGTAAGGGAGGTAGATTGTATAGGAATTAAGAAGCATAGTAGGAGGGAATAGAGTAGATAGGAACAGGTTGAGAAGAACTATATGCACAACCAATGGACATGGACTAAAAGGGGGGGACAGGAGGGGAGGGGTCCACAGGGTGGAGGGGAGCAGAAGGAAGAGAAATTAGGACAACTGTAACAGTATAATCAATGGAACATATATTTTTAAAAAGTTTGCTGTCCAGGCTCATTTATGAAAGTCTTAGCTGGTCCAATATGTGATTGAAGCATTTGCTTCAAGAATGTGAAAATTATGAACTTTCATGCTTTCCAGAGCTTCTGATCCTAACAGTTCTAGTGCATGGCCTATATGCTGAAAAGCTTTGAGGCTCATCCCCAGGGGGAAAAAAGCTGGGAAAAAGCTATACTTCTTAACAAGAGGAAGCATGTTGCAATACTGTGGACTCTGAGAAGCATCACATCTAAGCCCAAAACATTTCCCTACTTTTGTTCTGGGATCTGAAAAGCCTTCCTTTCAAACTTATACCATTGGCTTTTGAGGATTTTTCCTCCCATAAAATTTCCCTGGACCCATACTGAGAGTGAAGTTAAGATAATATTGGTCATCAACAGGCAGTTGATAACTTGCTCAAATAAAGTTGCTATAGAAAATGGACATGTACCCAAGTAGGTAGTCCAGATGAAGCAAAGGAAAGGAGAAAGGAAATTGTCGTTTATTAATTGCCTTCTATGCTTCAAGCAATGTGCTAAGTACTTTACATATATATTATTACAATGAGATTACTGATGCTACTTTCCATGTTAGGAAACAAGAGCTCAGATAGATTAAATAGCATTCCAAGTTTATTTGTTTGTTAATTCATTAACTCAACAAAATTTTGTCAAATTACTATAGCTATGTGGCAGATGCTGTGCTAAGTGTAGAAATATAAAAGTGAACATGACAGACCAGGTTTTTGTTCTCATGGATTTCAATCCATTAGAAATTATGTATCACAGATAATGCAAGATTAGTAGGTATGGTCAGGCACACTGGGTTAAACACTGTGAATACAGACAGCAGGCAAATCATAAGCACGTTGAAGTCCCATTCATTTCTTCATTCAATAAAAAAAAATATTGAGGGCATACTACATGTAGGAAATGTGCTAAGCACTTTGGCAAAATATAAAGATGAATAATATAATGCATACTCATAAGAGTGCTTAGGACATAGAAGGTGTTCACTCAATACCTGAATACCAATCTAGAACCTTTTCAAGTCCAAGTGAAAACTTTGTGGTTTCAAGCTATTTGCCTTGTCAGGTGAAAAGGAAAACCTGTGTCAAACTGAGGAGGAATGGAGGGTCAAATAAGTAGAAAACAGCAGAGTATCATCTACCATCTCCATTAAAATGCAATACCTTATTAAAATGTTTCAATCGATAAAACAAGGGACAAAAACATTTTCTTTTACCATCTGACTGACAGGCAGATGATATCTCATTGACAAAAAGTGTCAGCAGTTTCTTATTCTATGACTAGAAACAAAATGGCAAAGGAGTTACAAGTGCATCTGAAATTCCCAGAGTGTCTGGATGTGGGTTTCTTTTTTCCTAAGACTCAGAGCAAAGAGGAGAATCTTCCTTAAAGGCAGAACTCCTGTAGCACAGAAAACTTGCAACAGTATGCTCTCATTTTTCAATTGCAGCTTTTGTTCTATTGTGGAAGGTTTCACTTTAAGATGTAAAAGTAATATACACAGGGGAAGCAATGGGAGGAAAAGTGGGACAACTGTAATAGAAAAATAATAGATTTGGCGAAAAGGGTTAAAAGACATCACCCCAAGGGTAAGTAGGACGACGACCATGTCCAGCTTGAAGCAGCTAGAGGAGCTTGAGACCTTCACCCATTGTCCTTTACAAGATTACAAAGGGTCTTAATATCTGAGAGGGAGGGATAGTTATTTTTCACGAACCATGGGTATGGACTTGGGGGCGGATTGCTGGGGCAGGGAGATGCTGGGGGGAGGGGAGTAAAGGGGAGAAAATTGGAACTATTGTAACAATATAATCAATAAAATACAAAAATTAAAAATTAAAAATAAATTAAAAAAAACAAAAACAATAGAAATAAAAATTTTAAAATAAATAAATAAATAAAATAATATATACAGTATATTGTTAAAATTATAACTAAGCAGGCCATGACATTTAATAAGCCTTAAGAAACAATATCTCTTATATTTATCCATGTAGTTTCTTATTTTAGTGCTAGTCATTCCTTTGTGTAGTTCCATATTTCTACTTTATGTTATTTTCCTTTTCCTTAAGGGCTTCCTTTAATATAACTCATAGTGTGGTTCTACAGGAGATGAATTATTCCACATATTGTCATGTAAAACTTTTTTAACCTTTATTTTTTTAAAGATATTTTCTTGGTGTAGCTTTTAACTTTTTTTCATTACTATTTAAACAAGTTTCCCCACTTCCCTCTAGCTTGTGTTGTTTTTGAGGAGAAATCCACTGTCAATCTTATGGTTGTTCTTCTGAACTGAAGTTTTTTCTGATAGGTTTCAAGATATTCTCTTTATCAATAATCTTGAGCAATTAGACTAGGATGTGTCTTAGTATAGTTCCCTTCATGTTACCTGTGCTTGAAGGTCTTAAACCTATAGGTATATGTTTCATCAAATTTAAAAAATATTTCAGCTATTATATTTAAATCCCTTCATTGTCATCCTCTTTTCTCCTGTGGGAACTCCAATTATGTATATGATGAGTACCATGAAGTTGTCTCACAGTTCACTGACATTCTTGTGTTTCCTTTCGTTTTTTGTGCCTAATTTTGGATAATTTTATTGCCGTATATACAAGTTAACTAATGTTTTCCTCATGATCTAATCTCTTCTTCTTCATCATTAATCTCATATTGTGTACTACTCACCTAAGACACTGTATTTATTATCTCTACAAGCTTAATTTGGGTCTACAAGAGACCTACTTCAGAGTGAAAGAAACAGACTAAAAGTTAAGGAAGGAAAAAGATACTTCACTCAAATGGAAACTTTTAAAAAGCTAGGGTAGCAATACTTATATCAGACAAAATAAACTTTAAGACAAAGACTATAATAAAATACAAAGAAGGATACATAATAATAATAAAGGAATCAATCCAAAAATGAATATAATCCTAGTAAACACTTATGTACTCTTCATAAGAACACCTAAATATATAAAACAAATCCTGAGGACATAAAAAGAGAAATCAACAATAAAAGAATAATAGTAAGGGGTTTTAACAGCCTATTGACATCAACGGGTAAGTCTTCAAGACAGAATATTAACAAAAAAACAATGGCCTTAAGTGATATACTAGATAAGATGGATTTAATTGATACCTTCAGAGCATTTCACCCCAAAACAGAAAAATATACATTCTTTTCAAATGCTCATAGGAACATTTTCTAGGATAAACCACGTGTTAGTGTGCGAAACAAGTTTCATTAAGTTTACAAAAACTGAAATCATTTTCAGCTTCTTCTCTGATCATAATGGTGTGAAGTTCAAAATTAATCACAAGAAAAAAAATGATTAACACACAAAAACATAGAGGCTAAATAAGATGGTACTAAAGAATGAATGAGTTAACAATGAGATCAAGGAAGAAATCAAGAGATACCTTGAAACAAATGAAAATGAGAACACAACAAGCCAAAATCTATGTGACACAGCAAAAGCAGTCCTAAGAGGGAAGTTCATAGCATTAGAGGGCCTACCTCAAGAAACAATAAGAATCTAAAAACAAACAAGACTGATGGACTTTTAACTGGACTTATCAAGAAAAAAGAAAACAGTAAAGACCCAAATAAATAAAATCATAAATAAAATAGGATAAGTATCAACCAACACTACAGAAATACAAAGAATTAGAAGAAATATTACGAACAACTATAGGTCAAAAAATGGGACAATCTGGAAGAAATGGATAAATTTCTAGAAGCATACAATCTCCCAAACTGAATCAAGAAGAAACAGAAAATCTGAACAGACCAATAACAACTAATGAAACCAAAACAGTAATAAAAAAAAACCTTCCCAAAACAAAAGTTCTAAACCACAGGGTTTCACCAGTGAATTTTACCAAGCACTCAAAGAAGAACTAATACCTATCCTATTCAAACTATTACAAAACTATTTGAGAGGTGAGAAGATTCCAAAGCTAATTCCAAAACCATATAAAGACACTAAAAAGAAAGAAAATTATAAGCCAACACCCTTGATGAATATAAATGTAAAGATCCTCAAAAATACTAGCAACCTGAATACAGCAATATATTAAAAAGATCATCTAGTGGGATTTATTCCTGGAATACAAGGTTCATACCATATCTGCAAATCAATTAAAGTTATAAACCATATCAACTCTGAACAAAATCCAGCATCCATTTATGATTACAAAATCAGAAATTTGAGAATAGAATGAACATATCTCAACATAATTTAAGCAATATATGACAAACCCACAACTAACATCTCACTTAATGGGGAAAATCTAAAAACATCTCCCTTAAGATCAGGAACAAAACAGGGATGTCTGCTTTAAACACTGTTATTCAACATAGTAATGAAAGCCGTGCAGCAATCAAACAAGAAAAAATAAAACGTATCCAAATTAGAAAAGAAAAAGTAAAAATGTTATTATTAGAAGACAACATGATACTTTATATAGAGACCCCTAAAGATTCCACCAAAAACTAATAGAACTGATAAATAAATTTAGAAAAGTAGCAGAAATCAAAATGAATATCCAGAAATCAGTTGCATTTTTAAACACCAGTAACGAATTATCAGAAAGGTAAACTAAGAAAATTATTCCAGTTACAACTGTATCCAAAAAATAAAATAAAATAACTAGGAATAAATTTAACCAAGGAAGTAAAAGACTGGTACTTGGACAATGATAAGACACTGAAGAAAGCCCTAGCTTGTGGGGCTCATTTGGTTAGAGTGTCATTCCACTGACTAAAAGGTTGCAGGTTGCATCCCCCTGGTCAGACCCCATATGATAGGCAGCCAATTGATGTTTCTTTCCCTCTCCTTTCCTATCTCTCTAAAAAGCAATGGAAAAAATGACCTGCAGTAAAGTTTAAAAAAATTTTTTTAAACACGGCAGAAGATAAAAATAAATGAAAACATATAACATTCTCATGGATAAGAATTGTCATTGTTCCACTTTGCAGGCAGGAAGGGACTGGCAAGCAGTATGCAATGTGATGAAAGGTAACCTGCAACTAGGATTACTTTATCCAGAAAAGCTATCATTTTTAATGAAACTACAGATGAAGTACTTCCCAGACAAAGTAAAGCTAAAGGAGTTCATCATCACCAAGCCATTATTATATGAAATGTCAAAGGGACTTACTTAAGAAAAAGAAGATCAAATCTATGAACACCAAAATGACAACAAACTCACAACTATAAACAACTGAATCTAAAAAATAAAAACAAAATCCAACTAAGCAAACCATAATAGGAACAGAATCATAAGTATGGGAATCGTTTGAAGAGTTATCAGCTGGGAGGAGGGAGAGGGAGAAATGGGGATATGGTGCAGGGACTAAGAAGCATAATTGATAGGAACCAAATAGATGGGGGATGTTAAGAATAATATAGGAAAGAGTGAAGCCAAAGATCTTATATGCACAAGCCATGGACATGAACTGAGGGGGGTGGGATTGTTGGAGGGAAGGGGGTTACTGGGCAGAGGGGAGCAAAGGGGGGGAAATTGGAACTACTGTAAAATATAATCAATAATATATACCTTAAAAAATCGCCATTGTTAAAATGTTCATACTACTCAAAGCAATATATAGAGTCAATGCGATTCCTATCAAAATATCAATGACAGGTTGGAAAAAAAGATGGCAACAGAGTAGGTAGCAGTGTTGTCAGCTTGCTCCCATTTCAGAATGACTTGGAGTACAAACATGGAGTGGAGTGAGTGAATGCGGATTTCAGAGAGGGTGAACAGGGATGGAAATGTGGGAGCAACGTGAAAGAGGACAGAAAACTTGGACCCTGCTCTCCAAGTAGAGCTGCTGGACTTCCCAGTCCGGTGCTTCTGCCACACTGCACCAGAAAGGGGCAGCTGCTGACCCGCTCATTAGGCGAGATATGCTTGGAAACTTCCCCTTGCCATAGGCACTCCCACCAGCAAAGTCCTGGAGGAAGTCAGTGAGAAGGTTTGGTTGAAACAGCCAGAGGTGTGGGAAAAGAGAGAACAGCATGGACTGTGATAAACTGTGTGAACTGAATCTTGGTGGGGACGCCCTGCGCCCAGGGTGCTTGCATCAAGTCTCCACCAAACAAAAATGCAGAACTGAGCCATGGAGCGGGGCTTGTATGGGAAATCTGCGACCAACTCCCAGACTAGGTAGGGACCCCAGGCAGGCAACCCTGTATACGTAGGCATGCAACAAGGCTCTGCCAGGCAGGAATGGATGTTGGTATCACAGCTTAGAGGCAACACAGAGACTTTTTTGGAGAAGGAGTGGAGACAGGACCCGAGGCTGGGCAGGGACTATAGGCACACGCACTGGCATGCCAGCAGAGTAGCATTAATAGACAAGTCTGAGGAGTGCTGGAGGGTGCCAAGGACCAGTGAGGTGAACTCAACTCAGTGAAGCTCACAGCAGAGAGCTGGGGCAGGCCCATGGGTGAGAAAATAGCAGCCTCAGAATCCAGCTAGATCTCCTCACAGCCAGCCAGCCAGAAAACAAGATTTGGAACCCATAGAATTTTGACCAGGGGTGATGCCAGAAAAAGAAGACGGTGCCCAAAGCATCTCCACAAAAGAACTGAAGACATGGTGGGCAGAGTGACGCTTATTCAACTAGCCAGAGGGAAGGACCCACCAAAGAGTAACTGAAATACATCCAGACAGCTTAAACAAATAGTATAAAGTGTGTCTCAAGAGCATCAAGCTCAGGAAATCAAGGAGACTGAACCACTGAATCCCCGAGGTCTCCTATACAGAATCTCATACCAGGAAGGTGAGAAATCAAAGCAGACAAATCTGAGAAACAAAAACAAACAAGAAGAAGCATCCAACATAGGGAGACACAGAAACAACCTCCCATGAAAGGAAAAGAGGAATCCCCAGAAACAGTGCTAGATGAAACAGAGGTAAGCAAACTATTAGACACGGGATTCAAAAGAACAGTTCTAATAAAGCTCAATAAACTTGACAAACTCAGAGAAAACTATAATGAACTCCAGGGGAACTACAAAGAACTCCAGGGAAACTACAAAGAACTCCAGGGAAACTACAAAGAACACCAGGGAAGCTACAAGGAACTTAGAGAACTTACCAGCATAAAAGAGGATATAGAAATTATCAATAAGAACCAGGAAGAAATGAAGAATATAATTTCTGAACTGAAGAACACGGTAGAAGCAATCAAAAGCAGGCTAAAAGAAGCAGAGAATCAGATCAGTGTGTTAGAGGTGAACAAAGAAAAAAATTCCCAGATAATACAACAGAATGATAAAAGACTTAAAAAGAATGAAGAGGAAAAAAAAAAAAGAATGAAGAGGGTTTAAGAGAACTACAGGACAACATGATATAAAACAATATCTGTATTATATGGAAATAGAAGGAGAAGAAGAGGAGCATGGGATAGAAAATCTGATTGAAAAAGTAATGAAATAAAATTTTCCTAACCTGATGAGAGAAAAAGTCATGCAAGTCCAGGAAGCACAGAGAGTCCAAATGCAAATGAACCCAAAAAGGCCCACTCTAAGGCACATCATAATTAAAATTGCAACATTCAAAGACAAAGTGAAAATCCTAAATACAGCAAGAGGAAAAAAAGCAAATAGCATACAAGGGAGCTCCGATAAAACTATTAATTGATTTCTCAACAGAAACAATGCAAGCCAGAAGAGAATGGCAAAAAATATTTCAAGCAATGATAAACAAAGGCCTACAACCAAGACTACTACCCAGCAAGGCTCTCTTTAAAATGGAAGATGAAATAAGGAGTTTCCCAGACAAAGGAAGACTAAAAGAAGACATCTCCACTAAACCAGCATTGCAAGAGATGCTAAAGGGAATGTTTTAAGAAAAAGAAAAAGAAAAAAAAAAGAGGAGAGGAACACAGGTACAAAGGGAAATAAATAAATACATGTCAATAATAACCTTAAATGTAAATGGATTAAATGCTCAGATAAAAAGACATAAGGTAGTGAAATGGATATGAAAACATGACCTATGTATATGCTGTCTACAAGAGACACACCTCAAAACAAAAGAACTACACAAACTGAAAGTGAACGGATGGAAACAAGTATTTCAAGCAAATGGACATGAAAAAAAGGCTGGGGAAGCAATACTTATATTAGACAAAACAGATTTCACAGAAAAGGGCATAAAAAGAGACAAAGAAGGATATTTCATAATATTTAAGGGAACAATCCATCAAGAACATATAACCCTGCAGAACATATACGCACCCAAGATAGGTGCACCCAAATATATAAGGAAAATATTGGAAGACTACAAGAGTGTTAGCAACAGCAACACACTCATAGAAGGGGATTTTAACACCCCATTACCAACAATGGACAAATATTCTAAGAAAAGAAACACCAAGGATATTGATAGAGGTACTGAACAACATTCTAGATCAAATGGACTTAATTAATATATATATATATAGAACTCTTCACCCCAAAGAAGCAAAATATATGTTGTTTTCAAGTGCAAATGGAACATTTTCAAAGATAGACCACAGGGTAGGGACACAAAACGAGCCTCGACAAATTCAAGAAAATTGAAAATATATCAAGCATCTTCTCAGATCACAATGCCTTGAAAATAGAAAACAACCTCAAGAAAAAAACTCAGAGACATTCAAACTCATGGAGAATGAATTACATGATATTAAATAATGAACAGGTTAACAATGACATCGAGAAAGAAATCAAGAAGTTTCTGGAAACTAATTATAATGAACATACGACAGCCCAAAACCTATGGGACACAGCAAAAGCAGTCCTGAGAGGAAAGTTCAAAGCAATACAGGCCTACCTAAAAAAAATAGAAGAATCTTAAATAAAAAATATAACCCTACAGCTATAAGAACTAGAACAACAACAACAAACAAAACCCAGAGTGAGTAGAAGGAAGAAAATCATCAAGATCAGGGCAGAATTAAATGACATAGAGTCTAAACAAACAAATCAGGAGATCAACAAAAGTAGGAACTGCTTCATTGAAAAGATAAACAAAATCAACAAGCCTTTAGCCAGGCTCATCAAGAAAAAAAGAGAGAAGATCCTATTAAAGAAAATCAGAAATAAAAGTGGAGACATCACGACTGACATCACAGAACTACAAAGAATTGTAAGAAAGTACTACAAACAAGTATATGGCAAGCAATTTGACAACCTAGAGGAAATGGACATTTTTCTAGAAATATATAATCTTCTAAATCTCAATCAAGAAGAAGTAGAAAGCCTAAACAGACGGATAACAAAGAGTAAAATTGAAACAGTAATCAAAAAACTCATGGGACACAAAAGCCCTGGACCGGATGGCTTCACAGTCAAATTTCACAAAACATTTAGGGAAGAAATAACTCCTATCGTCCTCAAACTATTCCAAAAAATCCAAAAAGAAGTCTCCCGAACTCTTTCTATGAGACCAATATCACCCTAACTCCAAAACCAGGTCAAGACACAACAAAGAAAAAAAACTACAGACCAATATCGCTGATGAACATAGATGCTAAAATCATTAACAAAATATTGGCAAACCAGATCTAGCAACACATTAAAAAGATCATACACCGCGATAAAGTGGGATTCATCCTAGGGATGCAAGGATGGTTTAATATTCACAAATCAATAAACGTAATACAACACATAAACAAAATGAAAGACAAAAACCACATGATCATATTAATAGATGCAGAAAAGGCATTTGATAAAGTACAACACCTATTTATGATGAAAACACTCGGCAAAATGGGAATAAGGGGAGCAAACCTTAACATAATTAAGGCTCTATATGAGAAATCTGAAGCCAACATCATACTCAATGGACAAAAACTGAAAGCATTTCCCCTGAGATGAGGAACAAGACAAGGATGTCCGCTCTCTCCACTCCTATTCAACATAGTGCTGGAAGTCCTAGCCACACCAATCAGACAAGGAAAAGAAATAAAAGGCACCCAAATTGGGAAAGAAGAAGTAAAACTATCATGATATGCAGATGACATGTTAGTATACACAGAAAACCCTATGACCCCACTAAAAAACTATTTGACACAATAAGTAAAATTGGCAAAATAGCAAGGTACAAAGTCAATATTCAGAAATCGAAGGCATTTGTGTACATCAACAATAAAATATCAGAGATAGAAACTGGAAAAAAATCCCATTTACTGTTGGAACAAGGAAGATAAAGTACCTAGGAATAAACTTAACCAAGGCAGTAACAGACATGTACTCAGAAAACTATATAACACTGAAGAAAGAAATTAAGGAAGATACAAATAAATGGAAGCATATACAGTGATCATGGGTTGGAAGAACCAACATGATCAAAATGTTCATACTATCCAAAGCAATTTATAGATTCCCATAAAATCCCTATTAAAATACCAGTGACATATGTCACAGGCCTAGAAAAATTACTTCAAAAATTTATATGGACCTAAAAAGACCCCGAATGGCCACAGTAATCTTGAGACAGAAGAACACGGTTAAAAGAATCACAATACATGACATCAAACTATACTACAAGACAACTGTAATCAAAACAGTCTGGTACTGGCATAAGAACAGACAAATAGATCGATGCAGCAGAATAGAGAGCCCAGAAATAAACCCAGGTCTATATGGTCAACTAATATTCAACAAAAGTGGAATGAACATAAAATGGAGTGAGAAGAGCCTCTGCAACAAGTGGTACTGAGAGAACTGGACAGGGACACGCAAGAATAATAAAACTAGACCACCAACTCACAGCACACACGAGAATAAACTCAAGATGGATCAAAAATATAGATGTAACCATTGCACCATAAAAATCCTAAAGGAAAACATAGGCAGGAAAATTTCAGATATCACATGTAGCAATATCTTCACTGATACATCTCCTAAGGCAAGCGAAATAAAGGAAAGAATGAACAAATTGGACTATATCAAACTAAAGAGTTTCTGCTCAGCAAAAGAAAACATCAGCAAGACGAAAAGGGGACCAACCATATGGGAAAAATATTTGCCAATGATACCTCAGACAAGGCATTGATCTCCAATCAACATCAAGAAGACAGAGAGTCCAATTAAAAAATGGGCAAAGGACCTGAACAAACACGTCTCCAAGGAGGATATCCAGAGGGTCCATAGGCACATGAAAGAATGCTCAACATCGCTAGCCATCAGAGAGATGCAAATAAAAAAACACAATGAGATACCACCTCACACCAGTCAGAATGGCCATCATCAACAAATCAACAAACAATTGCTGGCAAGGATGTGGAGAAAAGGGAACCCTACTGCACTGTTGGTGGGAATACAGACTGGTGAAGCCACTATTAAAAACAATATGGAATTACCTCAAAAAGCTAAAAACAGAACTGCCTTTTGAACAAGCAATTTCACTGCTAGGATTATAGCTGAAGAATCCTGAAACCCCAATTCAAAAGAACTTATGCACCCCCATGTTCATAGCAGCGCTGTTTACAATAGCCAAGTGCTGGAAACAGCCTAAGTGCCCATCTGTAGATGAGTGGATTAAAAAACTATGATACAATTATACAATGGAATATTATGCAACAGAAAGAAAGAAGGAACTCCTGCCATTTGAGACAACATCGATGGGACTAGAGAGAATTATGCTTAGTGAAATAAGCCAGGCAATGAAAGAAAAATACCATATGATATCACCTGATACAGGAGACTAGTGAACAACACAAACAAATGAACAAAATTGAACAATGAACAGTATAACAGTTATCAGAGGGGAGAGGAGAGAGAACAAAGAGGGGTAAATAGGGGAAGGGTTTGGTAAAGGAACTAGTATAAATAACCCATGGACATGGACAACGGGGTGGGAAATGATTGTGGGAGAAGTGGTGGGCTTGGAGGGGAAGCAATGGAGAGAAAATGGAACAACTGTAATACAAAAACAATAAAATTAAATTTAAAAAATAAAAAAAATCAATGACATATTTCAGAGAACTAGAACAAATAATTCAAAAATTTATATGGCACCTCAAAGGACCCCAGATAGACACAGCAATCTTGAGAAAGAAGAACAAAATTGGAGAATACAGTCTACCTGATATCAAACTATGCTACAAGGCCTTAGTATCCAAAACATCCTGGTACTGGTATAAAAACAGACATATAAATCAATGGAACAGAATAGAGAGCCCATAAATAAGCTCATAGTTTTATGATCAATTAATATTTGACAAAAGGGACAATAACATACAATGGGGTAAAAATAGTGTACTCAATAAATGCCTTTGGGAAAATTGGAAAGGTACATGCAAAAAAAGTGGAACTAAACCACCTTATTACATAATACACAAGAATAAACTCAAAATGAATTAAAGGCTTAAATCTAAGCCGTGAAACTATAAAATTCCTAGAAGAAAATGTAAGCATTAAAATCTAGAACATTTCTCTTAGTAATATTTTTCTAAAATATGTTCTCAGGCAAGGGAAAAATAAAAAAATAAACAAATAAGACTATGTCTAAATAAAAAGTTTTTGCACAACACAAGAAACTATCAACAAAATCAAAAGACAACCCACAGAATGGGTGAATATATTCACCAGTGATACAACTGATAATGGGTTAATGTCCAAAATTTATAAAGAACTCATACAATTCAACACCCAAAACACAAATTAATTAAAAAATGAGCAAAGGACTTAAATAGACACGTCTCCAAAGAGAACATACAGGTTGCCAATAGATATATGAAAAGATGCTCAATGTCACTAATCATCATAGAAATGCAAATTAAAGCCTCAGTGAGATATAACCTCACACCTGTCAGAGTGACGCACACCCAAAACTCAACAAACAAGTGGTGGCCTGGATGTGGAGGAATGGGAACCCTTGCACCCTGTTGGTAAGAATGAAGACTGGTGCAGCCACTATGGAAAACAGTATGAAGGTTTCTCAAAAAATTAAAAATGGAACTGCCTTATGACCTAACAACTCCAATTCTGGGTATATATCCAAAGAAACTCAATGCACTAATTCAAAAGAATATATACACCCCTTGTTATTGCAGCGTTATTTGCAATAGCCAAACTATGCAAGCATCCCAAGTGCCCATCAATATGCAAGTGAATCAAAAAGTGGTGCTATATATATACAATGGAGTATTAGCCATAAAAAAGAACAAAATTTTACCTTACCATTTGTGACAACATCGATAAACCTAGAGGGTATTGTGCTCAGTGAAATAAGTCAGTCAGAGAAAGAAAAATACCATATGATTTCACTTATATGTGGAATCTAAAGAAAAATATGAACAAACAAAACAGAAACAGACTCATAGACACAAAGAACAGACTGATGGTTGTTAGAACGGAGGGGATTTGGGGAACTGAATGAAAAAGGTGAAGGGATTGAGAAGTACAGATTGGTACAAAGTAGCTGTGGGAATATAAAGTACAGAATAAGGAATATGGTCAGTAATATTGCAATAACTTTATGGTGTCAGGTGGGTACAGAAAATATCAAGGGGAGCATTTTGTAAAGTACATGGCAGTCTAATCACTGTGCTGTGCACCTAAAACTAATACAAAATAATATTGAATGTAAACTGTAATTGAATTTTTTTCTTTTTTCTTTTTTTAAAGATTTTTTAAGTATATTTTATTGATTATGCTGTTACAGTAGTTCCATTTCTTTTCCTCTTTGCTCCCCTCTGCCCAGTACCCCGCTTCCCTCCAGCACCCCACTCCCCTTGGTACATGTCCATGGGTCGTGCATATAAGTTCTTTGGCTTCACCCTTTCCTGTATTATACTTAACATCCCCCTGTCTATTTTGTACCAAGAGATCATGCTCCTTAGTCCCTGAACCATTTCCCCATTTCTCCCCCTCCACCCTTCCAGCTGATAACCCTCCAAATGATCTTCATACCTATGATTCTGTTCCATTCTGGTTTGCTTAGTTGAAATTTGTTTTTATTTTTTAGATTCAGTTGTTGATAGTTGTGAGTTTGTTGACATTTTAGTGTTCATAGTTTTGATGTTCTTTTTCTTAAATAAGTCTCTTTGACATTTCATATAATAATGGCTTGGTGATGATGAACTCCTTTATCTTCACCTTGTCTGGGAAGCACTTCATCTGCCCTTCCATTTCAAATGATAGCTTTGCCGGATAGAGTAATCTTGGTTGTAGGTTACTTTTCATCACATTGAATACTTCTTGCCAGTCCCTTCTTGCCTGCAAAGTGTCCTCTGAGAAATCAGCTGATAGTCCTATAGGCACCCCCATGTGGGCAACTCTCTGCCTCTTTCTTGCTGCCCCCAGGACTCTGTCTTTCTCTTTCACCTTTGACATCTCAGTCATGAAGCGTCCTGGTGTGGTCTCCTCTCTGTCCAGCTCGCCCGGGACGTGCTGTGCTTCCTGGACCTGTATGTCCATCTCCTTCGCAAAATTTGGGAATTTTTTCTCATTTTTTTCAATTCTTTCTTCCTCATTCTGCACTGGTGGACTGTTTTTTTCATCGTTATGTTCCAAACCATTGATCTGAACCCCGGTTTTCTTCCCTTCACCATTAGTTTTGTGTGGATTTTCCTCCATTTCACTTCGCATAGCCTTCTCTTCTTCCCTTATACATCTGCCATATTCAAGGATATCTGTCAAGCCTGTGAGCATATTTATCACCAGCGTTTTGAATTCTGCATTTGTTAGGTTGTCTATCTCCTCATCTGTGAGGTTGGCTATCTCCTCGTCACTTAGTTCTCCCACTGGAACCTTGATCCATTTCCCCTTTTGGGCCATACTTCTCTGTCTCCTCATTCTGACAGGCTCCTCTGTTTGTTTGTCTCCACGTCCCAGGTAGAGCTGTCACTCCTGTTATGCTGTAAGGGGCAGAGCCTTAGGGACTCGTCAGTACAAGGTGACCTGTTTCACCACATTGTGGTGCTATATGTGGGGGAGGTGTGCGAGATGAAACAATGCTGCCTTCCCAGCACTCTCCCCTTTTCCAGGCACCTCTCCTACCTCCATACTGGACTGGTGCCCCTCTAGCTGTTGCCCTGGCCATCATTTCCAGATTGGGTGGGTCTGTGGACGTTCTAGGACTGTGGGGGCCCTTTATTCAAGTGGACACTACTGAGAGACTGGCAGTTTCTTCCTCCGCTTCAACCCCGACTGGTCTGCACAGCCAGAAGCAATGAGGCTTGATTTTCCCCAGTGGTGGGATCATGGGCTGTGAGGTGCGGTGAGGAGCTGGGAATGCTCCCCAGGTGTCCCTCCTGATTTTTGAAACGTGTGACTGTGTTTTCTGCTGGCCTGCCACTGCCGCTCCTGCTGCCTCCACCACACCACGTGCTCTCCACCCTCGCTCTGTCCCTCCTACCTGTCTGGATGAGTATTTCTCCTTTATATCTTTGTTTTCTGGACTTCCATGCAGTTTGCTTTTCTGGAATTTCTGGTTATTTCTAGTTTTGAGGTAGTTGTTTTCCTTCCTAGTTATGGAGGGACACACAGTGTGTCTGTCTACGACTCCATCTTGGCCATAAGTCTAAAGATTGTGTTGAAAATAAATTTTTAAAAGAACTTTACTTTGATTCTTTCTTATATCTTCAATATCTTTACTCAACTTATATCTTAAAACTGCTTTATTGAGATGTAATTTGTACCTGGTATATAGACAAATTGCCCACTTAAGTATTTAATCGTTTTTTATATTCACAAGTATGTGCAACCATCACTATAGTAACTATTAAAAGACTTTCTTTACCTCAAAAAGCATCCACATATTCTGTATCTGTCATCTGCCAAATCCCCCACCTTTCTCAGCCATAAGTAGCCACTAGTCTACTTTCTTGCTCTATATATTTGCCTGTTCTGAGAATTTCATAAAAATGGAATCAAATGTTGTGTTGTCTTTTTTGCCTGGCATCTTTCACTTAGCATAATGCTTTCAAGGTTCACCCAAGTTGTTGCATGTATCAATACTTTTTATGGCCAAGTAATATTTATAGAATGAATAGAACCATATTTTGCTTTTCCACTCATTATTTGATGGACATGTAGGTGGTTTTCACCTTTTGGTTATGATGAATACTACTGTTATGAAAGTTCACATACAAATATTTATATGAACACGTTTTAAATTCTCTGATACATAATTAGAACTGGAATTGCTAGACCATATGATAACTCAATTTTTTTTTTTTTTTTTTTTTTTTTTAGCTATTTGAGGAACTGTCAGACTATTTTCCAAAGTGGCTGTCTGTTTTACATTTTTTCTTTTTTTTTTTCCTTTTTTTGTATGCATTACTGATTATGCTGTTATAGTTGACCCAATTTCTTTTCCCTTTGCTCCCCTCCACCCATCATCCCCTTTTCCTCCAGCAGTCCCACTCCCACTTAGTTCATGTTTATGGGTCATGTATATAAGTTCTTTGACTTTACCTTTTCCTGTACTATTCTTAACATCTCCCTGTCTATTCTTCACCTTCCTACTATGCTTAATTCCTGAACCATTTCTCTCATTCTCCCACTTTCCCCCTCCGAGATGACCTGTTCCCCATACCAATGATTCTGATCCCATTCTATGATCTTCTTAGTTTGTTTTTATTTTTTAGGTTCTGTTCTTGATAATTATGATTTTGTTGTCATTTTAATGTTCATATTTTTAATCTTCTTTTCTTAAATAAGCCCCTTTAGCATTTCATATAATAATGCCTTGATGATGATGTACTCCTTTAGCTTTACTTTCTCTGGGAAACACTTTATCTTCCTTTTCTTTCTAAACAATAGCTTTGCTGGATAGAGTAGTTTTGGTTGTAGGTCCTTGTCTCTCATCACTTTGAATATGTCCTGCGAGTCCCTTCTTGCCTGAAAATCTTCTTTTGATAAATCAGCTGATAGTCTTATAGGTACCCCTTTGTAGGTAACTCTCTTCTTTTCTCTTGCTACCTTTAAGATTCTCTCTTTATGTTTAACCTTTAACATTTTAATTATGATGTGTTTCGGTGTGGTTCTCCTTGGGTCTAGTTTTTTTGGAACTCTCTGTGCTTCCTGGAATTGTATGTCTATTTCCGTCTTTAAATTAAGGAAGTTTTCCTTCATTTTTTAAAAAATTTCTTGTCCTTAATAGCCAAAATTTATAAAGATCTCAGGCAAATCAACACACACGAAAAAAACCCCACACAATTAAAAAGTGAATAAAGGACCTAAATAGACACTTCTCTACTGATGGCCAATAGACTCATGAAAAGATGCTCAACATCAGTAATCATCAGAGAAACACAGGTTGAAACCACAAGGAAATATCACCTTACACCTATTAGAATGTCTATCATCAATAAATCAACAAACCATAAATGTCGGAGAGAATGTAAAGGAAAGAGAACTCTTGTACACTCTCAGTAAAATTGCAAATTGGTACAGCTACTACAGAAAACGGTATGGAGGTTCCTCGAAAAATTAAAAATGGAACTACGTTATGACCCAGCAATTCCACTTTTGGATATTTATACAAAGAAATCTGAAACACTATTTTAAATAGATATACGTACCCCCATGTACATGACATTATTTGCAATAGTTAAGATATGGAAGCACACCAAGTGTCTATCAATAGATGAGTGGATTAATTAATGTAGTGCATATACATAATGGGATATTATTTGGCTATGAAAAGAATGAAATCTTACCATTTATGACTACATGGGTGGTGGATCTAGGGAATGTTATGCTAAGAGAAATAAGTCAGAGAAAGACAAATTCCATGTGATTTCACTTGTATGTGGAATCTAAAGAACAAAATTAATGAACAGATCAGAAACAGGCCATAATGCAGAATACAGACTGATGTTTGTCAGATGGGACGGGTGTTAGAAGCCTGGTCAAAAAAGATGAAAGGATTAAGAATTGCAAATTGGTAGTTACAAAATAGTCAAGGGAATGTGAAGTTCAGCACAGGAAATAGAGTCAATAATATTGTAATAACTGCATAGTACAAGATAGGGACTAGAATTATCAGGGGATCACTTCATAAATTATTTAAATGTCTAACTATTATACTTAAGTCCTGAAACTAATATATAGTAATATTGAATATCAACTCTAATTGAAAATAAAAAATAAGTTAAAATTTGCATTTGTCTATCTTGATGTCTCAGCACAATTTATTGAAAAAACAATTCTGTTTACACTAAATGGTCTTGACACCCTTGTCAAAAATCAGCTTACCATAGACACATAAACTCTCAGTTTTATTTTATTGATTTATATCTCTATCTCTTTTCAATATCATACTGTTTTATTTTGGATTTTTTATGACCTTTAAAAAAATCCTTACCAGAGAACATTTTTTTTCATTGCTTTTAAATAGAGAGAAACATCAACTCGTTGCCTCTTATATGCACTCTGAAAAAAAATATGGGATGCTTCATAAACTTGCATGTCATCCTTGCTCAAGGGCAGTGTTAATCTTCTATGTATTGTTCCAATTTTATTATGGTTCCAATTATTGCTGCTGAAGCAAGCGATGTCTTGACTTTTAGTACGTTTTAAAACACAGAAGACTGAATCCTAAAACTTTGTTCTTTTTCTACACGCTTTGGGGTATTCCAGGTCCCTTGAAATTCCACATGAATCTAGGATGTTTGTCAATTTCTATAAAAATCCAGCTGGAATCTGATAGACATTACATTAAATCTGTGGATAAATTTGAGAACCATAGGCATCTTAACAATATTGTTTTTGTTCTACGAATGTGGCATATATACCCTTTTATTTAGATCTGTAACTTCTTTCAGAAATACTTTACTGTACACTTCTTTAGGTTTGTTAAGTTTATTCATTTTGATGCTGTAGTAGATGGAATTTTCTTAATTTTGTTTCCTGAATGTTCATTGTTAATGTATTAAAATATAATTAATTTGTATATTGATCTTAATTCTGACAAATTTGTTGATTTTATTAGTTCTAATCATTATTTTGTGTATGGATTCCTTATGATTTTCTTCATGCAAGATTATGCCATCTATGAATAGATATAACTTTATAGATTTTTTTACAGTCTAGATGCTTTAAATTTTTTTCTTGCTTAATTAATTGCGCAAGCTAGAACTTCTAGCATGGTGTTAAATAAAAGTGGCAAAAATAAACCTCTGTTTATTGCTTCCGACCTTACAGGGAAAGCATTCAGGCTTTCACCATTAAATGTGATGTTAGACATGGTTTATTTGTTTGTTTCTGTAGATGCCAAATGTCACATTAAGTTTCATTCTATTCCTAGTTTGTTGAGTATTTTTAAAGTGTATTTGTTATTGTCAAATGCTTTTTCTGCCTCTAATGAGATTTTCATATGGTTTTTTGACCTTTATTCTATTAAAACAGTATATTACATTTATTAATTTTTATACTTTATACTAACCTTACATTTCTGAGATAAATCCTACTTATTCATAGTACATAATATTATTTATATGTTGCTGGGTTCGCTTTCTTAGTATCTTGCTAAGGAGTTTTGTATTTATATTTCTAAGAAATAATGGTGTGTAGTATCATTTTTTGTGATGTCTTCATGAGGAGTTGGTGTTAGAGTACTATTGGCCTTATAAAATGAATTGGGAAATGTCTCTTCTTCCATTTTTTGTGAATAACTGCTGTTAATTATTCTTAAAATGTTTGATAAAATTCACAGTGAAGCCATCAGAGACTAAATTTTCCTTCATGGGAAGTTTTAAAATTACTAATTCAATCACATTACTTCTTATAGGTCTGTTCCGATTTTTATTTCTTCTTGGAAAAGTTTTAGTAATTTGCGACTTTTGAAGAATGTGTCCATTTCATCTATGTAATCTTATTTGTTAATATATGTATTAGTCAAGGTTACCCAAAGAAACAGAGCCAATGTTCTATACACAATGTGTATATATACATACATCACACACAGAGGCACAAATAGACACACACATACACACCATTTGTTCATGCAATTATGAAAGATGAGAAATTCAGACCCAGGAAAGTTGATGGTATTGCTTCAAATCCAAGTTCCTGAGAATTAGGAAACTCAGTGGCATAAGTTCCAGTTCAAGGATCAATTCAAAGACAAAAGACTGATGTCCCAGCTTGAAAATAGGCAAAGAGAGAGAATTCTTTCATACTTAGGCTTTTATTCTAGTCAAGCCTTGAGCAAATTGGATAAGTCTCATCCACATTGAGGAGGACAATCTGCTTTACTCAGTTTACCAATTAAAACGTTAATCTCATCCAGAAACACCTTCACAGAAACACCCAGAAATAACATTTAA